>NC_084571.2:38495000-38637500 GCF_033978685.3 Nerophis lumbriciformis | reverse complement strand
AATTTGTCCTCTGCATTTGACCCATCACCCTTATTCACCCCCCTGGGAGGTGAGGGGAGCAGTGAGCAGCAGCGGTGGCCACGCCCGGGAATAATTTTTGATGATTTAAACCCCAATTCCAAACCTTGATACTGAGTGCCAAGCAGGGAGGTAACAAGTCCCATTTTTATAGTCTTTGGTATGACTCGGCCGGGGTTTGAACTCACAACCTACCCATCTCAGGGCGGACACTCTAACCACTAGGCCACTGAGTAGTAAAGTAGTAGTAGTAAAGATAGGTGTGGCATCGTATTCAAAAAGACTCGATGCTGTACTTGCCTCCAAGTTTTGTGCAAAGGCTGTGAATACTTATATACATGGTTTTTTTTTTTACTTTTAATACATTTCAGAAAGCTAAACAAAAAAAAAAAGTTTTTTACATTGTCCTTATGGGGTATTGTGTGTAGAATTTTGAGGACAGAAATGAATTTATTCCATTTCAAATACGGCTGTAACATAACTAACTAGCTCGGTTGTGTGTGGTCGTGCCAACAACCGGAGGGTTCCAGGTTCGATCCCCGCTTCCGCCATCCTAGTCACTGCCGTTGTGTCCTTGGACAAGACACTTTACCCACCTGCTCCCAGTGCCACCCACACTGCTTTAAATGTAACTTAGATATTGTGTTTCACTATGTAAAAGTAGGGGTGTAACGGTACGTGTATTTGTATTGAACTGTTTCGGTTCGGTTGGGAGGGTACCGAACGAGTTTCCACATGAACATATTAAGTAGCCGCCTCCGCTTCCTTCTGCCTCTGTTTCTGTCAGTCCTCTACACAGCACCCAGCATTGTGCCACCCACACAACCATCTGATTGGTTACACACAGAGCGGTAACAGCCAATCAGCAGTGCGTATTCAGAGCGCATGTAGTCAGTGCTTAGCGTTTAGCAGGTAATCATCAGGCAGCGGACTCTCCCCAAATGATAATAAACACCTCCCAGTCAACTACTAGTAACATCACTATGAGCCCGTTGACCTTCTAGAAATATAAAAGGCAGTCCTGGCTAGAGGTGAAGGCTAATTCGCTTTTAGCGTAACTTTAGCTAATTTTGCGGTGTGTGTGTGTGTGTGTGTGTGTTACGGACAGCAAAGCCCTGTCTGTCTGTTATTTCACTTGACCTTTTTCTGTGTTTATTGAGCTGTGTTGAAGCAGCAAAAAAGGACATTATGTTAAATGAAGAGTTTCTGTCTCTGATAGTTGATATAATAATGTAAGTGCATCATTAAGCCTACATCATACCTGCCAACTTTTGAAATCAGAAAAACCTAGTAGCAGGGTCCAGGGGGCCTGCGCCGGTAGGTCCAGGACAAAGTCCTGGTGGGGGGTTCAGGCTTCGCCCCCCCGACGCAAAATGATTATTAGCATTCAGACAGGTTAAAATGTTGCTAAAACCATCACTTTTCTATCAGTCACAGTGACTTTTCAAAACAAAAATATTACAGCAAAAATCATATGGGTTGATTGACATGTTTATTCTGTAAACTAACTTCAATAGTTTGAAATTATTTTGACAGTTAATGCCAGTTATCCTGTCAACCTTTCACAAGACTTCAATTTGTTAATTGAAAGTATAAACAGTATAAGCACTTTTTACAGTAAACAAATGGTAAAACAGTACTAAACAATTCCATTTAAAAAAAAATTGGTGTCATTATTAACTTTCTGTCCAAGCTTGTATAATCTACTGCCTTGTTCAATTGTAAAAAATATTCTGTGCCTAAAATTCACATTTCTATCACAATTATCATACTGTAAACATGGTAAGCTAACTTCATTAAAATTAATAGTCCTGTCAATAGCATGGAATTACAATTCAAATGTAGTTTTTTTGTAAGCCTTTCAAAAGAATCCAAAATATGAAAAATTAATGAAAATTAATTTAAGCCATCAGACACTTGAAAAGTGGCACATCACATCTCTAATGTAATCATTTTAACTTTTCAACAGAAATAGCACTGCAAAAATATTAAGGACATACTTCTGTATTTTGGTAGTTATGCTGTCAACATTTAACAAGATTTCTTCAACTTGGACTTGAAAGCATAAATAGTATAAACACTTTTAACAGTATAACAGTACTAAACAATTCCAATAGATAACATTGGTGTCATTACCTTTTTGTGGCTAAAATCCGAAAAACGTTGCAAGTTTTCCACTTGTATCGCTAGCAACGGCATTAGACTTGTGTTTTTTTGTCCCAACGTGGTCTTTTACATCGCTAATTCCTCCGTGTCCGATCGAAAAATCTTGTCTGCACAAGGTGCAATTCGCGTAGTTTTCACCCTTTTCGGAACGGATAATTATTCCCGGATAGGCTTTTGAATATTCTTCACGGAATGACTGCAGTTTTCTTTTCGGTTTAAGACTCGTTTGCGATTTTTCTCCGGCTGATTCCATGATCGTTCGCTCGTTTGGAAACAATGGCAACAGGTGCCTCGTGCTTGGCAGCGGTGCTATAAATAGCCTCGCGCATTTAAAAAAAGAAATTTTTTTTAATTGATGAAAAACCGTATTTTTTATCACTGCAACCGTAACCCGGAATAGGTTGATGAAAACCGTACTAATTACGGGAAAACCGGAGTAGTTGGCAGGTATGGTAATGCAGCAGCCTAGTTTTGAATGGCAGGGTCCCTGCTATCACATGTTGATAAAAATATAATATTTACATAATAAATCAACTAAGGCTTCCCAAATGCTGTAATAAATTAAGCATGATGAGTTGACTTGAAACTGTTTAACTGTTGCACGTTTTATATGTAGAAGAAAAGTTTTGTCATTGTATTTAATCTGAACAACAACTTGAGGCAGTTTAATTGTAACGACCTGGTCGCATCGTGATGCGGGTGTGGTTCTCCCAAGGATGCAGACGGCTTCGGACACAGCTTGCAGGTAGGAAAATGATTTATTGAAAATATAAATCGTACGGGGAACAAACAAAAGACGTGCACATAGCACAAAAGGCAAAACAAAAGGACTAGCGTTGGAGCTAGCAGGCAAAAATAGCATAGCGTGAAAAGCTAGCAGAATCAAAGTAGTCGTTAACAGTTGTATGGGAACAAACTAGAAAGCCAGACCGAGTGAGGCCAGAGCAAAGACTAAATAGCCCTCTGATTAAAGCCCGGGCAACAGGTGCGCGTCCCGAACACTAACCAGAGGCAGGTGCGTACAATCTGCCGTCATGGCAACAGAAACAAACTCAAGGTGCTGAAAACACATAAACATAAACATAAACAAACTATGATCCAGGCAGCGGATCGTAACATTAATGTTGATCAACGTGGGCGGAATTAATATAGTGTTCCCAATGTTAAAAGGATAAAGCCATTGTTTACAAATTTGGTAAATAAATAACCAAAACATTTATATTTAGTTGTTTTCTTACTCTACCGAAAATGAACCGAACCGTGACCTCTAAACCGAGGTACGTACCGAACCGGAATTTTTGTGTACCGTTACACCCCTATGTAAAAGTGCTTTGAGTCACTAGAGAAAAGCGCTATATAAATATAATTCACTTCACTTCACTAATGTGGAAAAAGCACAGCAGCATGTCTGTCACATGAGTAATATTCAACCAAATGTTTCAGGACAGAAAAAGCCTGGCCTGGTCACATAATAATCACGTCCATGGAAGCCCTACCTGATACTTCTGGAAGTAGACATTGCCCAGGTGCAATATGGAAGACAGAACTCTTAAGATGGCCGACTGGTCGTCCGGGCTGAAGTGAAGGATCTCCATGGCGGCAAGCAAATGCTGGAAGTCCTCAGCGTCGTCCTTTCCTGTGATCCTACAATCCCCTCCCTGCAGCGTCAGCAAGGAAAGAGCAAGCAGGTAATGATTGACATAGTCTGAGAACGGGCTCTCGATGTCGCCGTCCACCTGGTTGAGGTAATAGTAAGTCTCAGCCTCCTGGAGATAGAAGGTCTGCTTCTGCTGCGATGGCAGACCTGCTAGCATCTCGTAGAATATATGATAGTTCCTCTCATCTTTGGCCTGAAAGGGAAAAAATAAACTTCTTCAACAGGGTCTAAAAGGACGTGGTCGTGATTGCGTCACCTGAAAGACGATGCGAGACTTTTCCAGAAGATACTGAGAAGTTATGGCACCATGGATCCCGCCGCTAGGCAGAGGAGAAGACGTGAGCTCCGAGTTGCTGCGAGACTTTTGCAGTCAGCGTCATACTCACTCCTCCACAAAGACTTCCATGTATTTCCCGAAGCGGCTGGAATTATCGTTACGTACAGTTTTGGCATTTCCAAAAGATTCCAGCAGAGGAGCGGCCTCAAGTATCTAGTGGCCATTAAACACACAACACATCAAGCCATTGGTGACAAAGACAAGGACAATGCAGCATTTCAACTACCAGTAAGCCACTTCTTTAGAGAGGACCCTTTTCATTGTTCTTGACTTATAAATGTTGTGGTAAACTACACTATGTTGCCAAAAGTATTTGTCCACCTGCCTTGACTCACATATGAACTTGAAGTGTCATCCCATTCCTAACCCATAGGGTTCAATATGACACCTTTTGCAGCTATTACAGCTTCAACTCTTCTGGGAAGGCTGTCCACAAGGTTGCGGAGTGTGTTTATAGGAATTTTCCACCATTCCTTCAAAAGCACATTGGTGAGGTCACACACTGATGTTGGTGGAGAAGGCCTGGCTCTCAGTCTCCGTTCTAATTCATCCCAAAGGTGTTCTATCGGGTTCAGGTCAGGACTCTGTGCAGGCCAGTCAAGTTGATCCACAACAGACTCTGTCATCCATGTCTTTATGGACCTTGCTTTGTGCACTGGTGCACAGTCATGTTGGAAAAGGAAGGGGCCCGCTCCAAACTGTTCCCACAAGGTTGGTTGATCATGGAATTGTCTAAAATGTTTTGGTATCCTGGAGCATTCAAAGTTCCTTTAACTGGAACTAAGGAGCCAACCCCACACCATAATTCCTCCTCCACCAAATTTCACACTCACCACAGGCCCGGCCCTAACCAATCTGGCGCCCTAGGCAAGATTTTAGATGGCGCCCCCCCCACATCGGCAGTGAACTGTATATACTCACAAGAAACCAAATAGCTTTGTCTTTGACCTTTTTTTTTACTTAAAGAAAGCAAATTAACAATCAGAATAGTTAACAAGATTAAAAAAAATATGAATAAATAAATGAATGCAAAAAATAAACAATGAATATATGAAATACAATATTTTTTACATACATATTGCTTAATTAACATTAATGATGTGCACTTTAACAACTAGGCTTACAACTATATCTAATGGGTGGAAAAGTGACTATTACCTGCAGGGCAAACATTAGCTAACCAGAAGGCAATAACAATGTAAACAAAAAACACCTGCTTAAAAGATCGAATACAAATGTCCCTGAGGAATGTAAGGTGGGAGTACTGTAATTACCTAACGTTACATTATTATTTTCCATAACAATTTAGCCCCCTCCACAATATTAACCCGACGTTAAAACAGAACTAGCTATTTATTGATTAGCAATTGCCGAATCATGTAACATTAGCTTAATGCTAAAAAGCCAGCTACTATCACATTCTGTAAGAGACAAATAATTTCATGTAGGCTAACGTTACCTACCTGCTACCTCTGTCTTTTTCTCGTTTCTCCTCCTCTTCTTTTCTCTTTTTTCTTCCCTGGGCACCTGACAGTTTTGGCCGTTTTGACATCTTGTGTTGATTTTTTGATGTGGTGACGTCCAAAAAGAGTCTTGATACGGGAAGGGAGGGGGCGCACCGGGCAAAGGGGGGGGAGGGGGTTGTAATGTTGTAACAAATAATATTTCTATTAAATAGGCTTTACTTTGCATTTTAATTAACGTGGGATTATTTTTTGTATTTAGAAATAATAGTACCAACTTTTTTTTTTTTTTCTCCAACATTTGTGGCACTGGCGTGGCGCCCCCTGATGGACGGCGCCCTTAGCATTTGCCTATACGGCCTATGCCACGGGCCGGCCCTGACTCACCACAATGCAGTCCGAAATGTAGCGTTCTCCTGGCAACCTCCAAAACCCAGACTGGTCCATCAGTTTGCCAGATGGAAAAGTGTGATTCATCAGTCCAGAGAAGACGTCTCCACTGCTCTAGAGTCCAGTGGCGATGTGCTTTACACCAGTGGTTCTCAAATGGGGGTACGCGTACCCCCATTTGGGGAAAAAATTTGGGGACTCTTACTATTATGTTGGATCCACTATGGACTGGACTCTCACAATATTATGTCAGACCCACTCGACATCCATTGCTTTCGGTCTCCCCTAGAGGGGGGGGGGTTACCCACATATGCGGTCCTCTCCAAGGTTTCTCATAGTCATTCACATCGACGTCCCACTGGGGTGAGTTTTTCCTTGCCCTTATGTGGGCTTTGTACCGAGGATGTCGTTGTGGCTTGTGCAGCCCTTTGAGACACTTGTGATTTAGGACTATATAAATAAACATTGATTAATTGATTGATTGACTTGAAGGTATGCCAAGGGGTACGTGAGATTTTTTAAAAAATATTCTAAAAATAGCAACAATTCAAAAATCATTTATAAATATATTTATTGAATAATACTACAACAAAATATGAATGTAAGTTCATAAACTGAACATCAAATCAAGTAGGCTATTCCATTCATTACTATAAACCCAGAGTTTCCCCCATGCCATGGTGGTTCCGGTCGTACCTAACCGACAGGAGTTTTTGTGTAAAAGTAGACAGTTTTATGTCGTCCACAGCTCCTTTACCACATGGGGTCCCCCAGGGCTCAATCCTTGCCCCAATTTTATTTGCGCTTTACCTTCTCCCCCTTGGTTCTATTTTTAGGAAGTACAGTATTGCATTTCATTTTTACGCCGATGACTGCCAGATTTATTTTCCCATGGCACAAAATAACACGGTTCAACGTCTTATTGACTGCCTGCACGACATCAAAGTCTGGCTTTCAGCTAACTTCCTGAGCCTAAATGAAGGTAAAACAGAAGTTATGTTGTTCGGTCCAAGTCGCTCTCCCTCCCCCAACGTTGACCTCGGCACTCTGACCCCGTATCTCAGCGACTGTGTCACAAACCTGGGGGTAAAGTTTGACTCAGATTTTAAATTCGAAAAACAAATCAGCAGCGTCGTTCAAAAAAGCTTTTATCAATTACGCCAAATAGCGAAAGTGAAACCGCTTCTATCAAGACATGATCTTGAGAAATTAATCCACGCCTTTATCTCGACTCGTCTTGATTACTGTAATGCCCTGTATGTAGGCATTAGCCAGGCCTCCCTCGCCCGCCTGCAGCTCGTGCAGAACTCTGCTGCTCGTCTGCTAACACAGACCCGCAGACGTGAGCACATCACCCCTATTTTAGCGTCCCTTCACTGGCTTCCTGTGCGTTACCGAATACATTTTAAACTCCTTTTATTTGTTTTTAAATGTCTAAACAACCTCGCGCCAACCTATCTCTCCGACCTCCTTCAGCCTTACTGCCACACCCGATCCTTAAGATCAGCCGATCAGCTGCTGTTGACGGTCCCTGACACAAGGCTGAAGCTTAGAGGTGACAGAGCTTTCGCCGTTGCTGCTCCCAAGCTCTGGAACGACCTACCCCTGAGTGTTAGACAAGCCTCCTCTCTTCCTGTTTTTAAATCTCTCTTAAAAACATACTTTTATTCCATGGCTTTTAACACTGAGTGATATCCATCCTGCAATGGCGCCCCATAATACACCTGCTGTGATCCTGTTTTTATGTTTTTATGTTTTTATTTATTCTATTTTAATTATATATTTTTTTTATCGTGTTCTGTTTGTGTTGTGTTGTGTTTGCTCGGTACTCGTTTTATCTTTTAACCTGTTCATTGTACAGCACTTTGGCTACCCCTGTGGTAAATTTTAAATGTGCTTTATAAATAAAGTTGATTTGATTTGGTTTGACCCTCACTAAAATGTCTGTCAAAAAGAAGTGTGAAAAGAAATGCAACAATGCAATATTCAGTGTTGACAGCTAGATTTTTTTGTGGACATGTTCCATAAATATTGATGTTAAAGATTTCTTTTTTTTGTGAAGAAATGTTTAGAATTAAGTTCATGAATCCAGATGGATCTCTATTACAATCCCCAAAGAGGGCACTCTAAGTTGATAATTACTTCTATGTGTAGAAATCTTTATTTATAATTGAATCACTTGTTTATTTTTCAACACGTTTTTAGTTATTTGTATATCTTTTTTTCCAAATAGTTCAAGAAAGACAGAAATGAGCGATATTTTGCACTGTTATACAATTTAATACATCAGAAACTGATGACATAGTGCTGTATTTTGCTTCTTTATCTGTTTTTTTTTAAACCAAAAATGCTTTGCTCTAATTAGGGGGTACTTGAATTTAAAAAAAATGTTCACAGGGGGTACATCACTGAAAAAAGGTTGAGAACCACTGTGTAGGAGCCTAAATGCTGTTTAAGTTCATTTACATTTTTATGGAAGGTGCTTTATGTTTATTCAGCCAAAATGGGACTATTTACTTTATTTGCATAATACGAACATGTATATATTTGCATGCTTAGAATAATGATAAGGTACACTTTATTTGTAATTATTACATTTGTCTAAATTTGATGACGTAACTGTTTGATTGCATATATGGCGGAAGGATCTGTGTGGTTGTTGGTTTTTGGACACAGTGCATTATGGGTAATGGCAGTCAGGTGCGGGGGAATTGAGCCACACAGTTTTTTGACCTCACTCTTACTTTTTCTTAGTCTTGCTTTTTCTAACACCTACTGTAACAAACTCCTTTTATTTTGCCATCCAGTTGTTCCCACATCGTTATTGTTTTACGGTTTTGAATTATTAAGTAAACGATACAAAACGAAGAGGAGCGTCCGGAGTTTGTTTGTTGTTGCCGCAGCAAGCGGAGCAGGAGAAAGTAGAGGAGCGTCAAGCTAAAGGCTTAATTAGGAATCTACACACTGCTTTACACCACTGCATCCTACACTTTGCATTGGACTTGGTGATGTATGGCTTAGATGCAGCTGCTCGGCCATGGAAACCCATTCCATGAAGCTCTCTGCGTACTGTACGTGGGCTAATTGGAAGGTCACGTGAAGTTTGGAGCTCTGTAGCAACTGACTGTGCAGAAAGTCTTTGCACTATGCGCTTCAGCATCCGCTGACCCCTCTCTGTCAGTTTATGTGGCCTACCACTTGGTGGCTGAGTTGCTGTTGTTCCCAAACTCTTCACTTTTCTTATAATAAAGTTGACTTTGGATTATTTAGGAGCGAGGAAGTTTCACGACTGGATTTGTTGCACAGGTGGCATCCTATGACAGTTTCACGCTGGAAATCACTGAAAGCGGCCCATTCTTTCACAAATGTTTGTAGAAACAGTCTCCATGCCTAAGTGCTTGATTTGATACACCTGTGGCCGGGCCAAGTGATTAGGACACCCGATTCTCATCATTTGGATGGCTGGCCGAATACTTTTGGCAATATAGTGTATGTCAAATATCATGAGCGTCATGCATTTTGGATGCCTCTGCTCAGTCTGGCTCCATTGTGACATCTCAGCAAGGTGGACGTACTTATTTGGACATGAAGTAAAGCTCTCAGCCATAACAACACACAGACATGCGACATGCAGGGACACAAATGCTTCTTTATGTGGCCAATGAGCAGGTGTACCTAATGTTGTGACCGGGTGACTCTATATATGACAGGGCATACTTGCCAACCTTGAGACCTCCGATTTCGGGAGGTGGGGGGTGGGGGCGTGGCTAAGAGGGGAGGAGTATATTTACAGCTAGAATTCACCAAGTCAAGTATTTCATATATATATATATATATATATTGCAAATGAGCCGTCGGCCCTCAGACAGAGCGACTCCAAAACCAACAAAGGATGTAATTGTCGAAAGAAACCTGATTGCCCTCTCAACGGGGGGTGCTTACAAACATCAGTTGTCTACCAATCTAAGGTAATACGCAAGGACATTAACACATCCGACACATATGTAGGATTAACCGAGGGAGAATTCAAAACCAGATGGAACAATCACAAGGCTTCTTTCAGGAACAAAAACCTGCGAAATACCACAGAACTCAGCAAACACATTTGGGACCTCAAAGACAATAATGTTGAATATTCAATAACATGGCAAATTCTTGCATCCAGCACACCTTACAATAGTGGTAATAAAAGATGCAACCTATGCTTAAAAGAGAAACTGTTTATTATTTACCGTCCAGACCTGTCATCCCTCAACAAGCGCAGCGAAATTGTAACAACATGCCGCCATAGACGGAAACACCTCCTAGGTAACACATGAGCCAATCACCACGCCCCTAGGCCAGCCTGTTCCCACCCACTCTGTGCCCTATATAAACCATAGTATGCGAATGCTCCCATTAAAATCTCCTGACGATTGAGGGTACCCCCCCTCATGAAACAGGCCTGTAGAGATGAAACAGTCTTGTGATTTTTTTCCCACACATACATATGTATATATATATATATATATATATATATATATGAAATACTTGACTTTCAGTGAATTCTAGCTATATATATATATATATATATATATATATATATATATAAAAGAAATACTTGAATTTCAGTGTTCATTTATTTACACATATACACACACATAACACTCATCTACTCATTGTTGAGTTAAGGGTTGAATTGTCCATCCTTGTTCTATTCTCTGTCACTATTTTTCTAACCATGCTGAACACCCTTTCGCAGGTACCCAGAAAAGTTTCAAGTACCACCAAAAAAACTGAATCTCTGAAGACAGTATAAAAATCTGTGTTAAAGGTGTACAAATACTGTTTGTATAATAAGCATGTTATTGTTTACAAATGAGGGTTAAGAGTTCAGTACTAAAAAAAAAGAAAAAAGAATGTGGCTTAAGTACAGTTTTGTAGGAATGTAATAGAGTGATCTATGTTTGTCTGTTGCTATCTCCTGGTGAATGTTGGCTATAGCGTACTAGGGTTAGTTTTTGGTTGGCCAACGATTTACGTGGTGTTGCACACCTGACGTCAAGTGTGTGAGTCTGTTCTGAAGTCTACAGTAAGGAGACGTACTTCATCACCTCGCCTGGTTATTGCCTCCAACTCAATATATTACAACAACATTGCTGTTTACGGCAGACGAACTGCTTTACGGTAGAATAAAACATGACTGCTGTTGTTGGGTGTTGTTGCCGCGCTGGGAGGACGTTAATGAAACTGCCTAACAATAAACCCACATAAGAAACCAAGAACTCGCCCTCGATCATTCTACAGTTATAACGTGTTTGGGCAGGCACGCTGTTTATATTGTGGGAAAGCGGACGTGAATACAGGCTGTTGATACGTCACTCAGGTCCGCATAGAGCTGGAGGGGGCGTGGCTTCCAGCTCCGCCTGAATTTCGGGAGATTTTCGGGAGAGAATTTGTCCCGGGAGGTTTTCGGGAGAGGCGCTGAATTTCGGGAGTCTCCCGGAAAATCCGGGAGGGTTGGCAAGTATGTGACAGGGGTGTCCACACTTCTTCTGCAGGCCAGCTACTTTTCCAATGACAAAGTGGAGGGGATCGGGCATATATATCATTTGTATTGATTTATTTATGAAAGAGAGGTTAACAAGTGAAAGGTGTTTGACGGCAGGTACGGCGCGAGAGTCTGTTGAAATAAAAAGTGTTTCTCGCCTTCCTGTCGGTCATTTTTTCTTAATAATGATCTGGCAGCAGCCAGCGTCATCTCACCAGACCCTCGGGTGTCGTGAATGTCAATCAAGTGACCAAAGTCACGTCTTGGTGAAGATTGATGATCGTTCATTTTTAGGTCTATTTTTTTAATGCCAGGGCTGGCGATGGACTGACACACCCTCCACCATCCACCGCTAGCTCGCCATCGACCTAATGTCATACTTGCCAACCCTCCCAAATTTTCCGGGAGACTCCCGAAATTCAGCGCCTCTCCCGAAAACCTCCCGGGACAAATATTCTCCCGAAAATGTCCCGATTTTCAGCTGTAGCTGGAGGCGGCCTCCAGCTCCATGCGGACCTAAGTGAGGACAGCCTTTTTTCAGACGGGAGAACAGGGTGACAAGAACTAAATCATCCAGACGAGATAAATTGTATTATTATGTTTATCTTACCTAAAAATAAATATATTTATTAATTAAAAAAAAAAAAAAACGAAATAAATTTTTACTATATTTTGCTAAAAACATCAAAATTAATTGTATTTTTATTTGTATTTTTTCTGACTCCTTTTTACATCCAGCCATTAGAATTATACATTAAAATAAACATATTTGAAATAATTAATTTTAAATGATCATAATAATTCATTTAAAATGACCATATTTAATTATTAAAATAATTGCTTGTTTATCAACAACTTTAGCATTTTATTCATTACATTTTGAAGCTCTCAGAAGCCAAGTTATGTTATATTCCATAATATTTATTTATGCAAGTTTGAAGTATCAATTATCTAAACACAGTTTTATTTGCATATTTTCAGGATGTAGATATATATATATATATTAGAGATGCGCGGATAGGCAATTATTTCATCCGCAACCGCATCAGAAAGTCGTCAACCATCCGCCATCCACCCGATGTAACATTTGATCAGAACCGCACCCGCCCGCACCCGCCCGTTGTTATATATCTAATATAGACGATGCAAGGCATTAGTGAGGTTATAAAGCTTTTGCCTGTTAAAGAAAGGAGACTGATCCAATGCAGCACAGACATTCGCGTGCCACGCTGTCACGACCCAGACGCACACCAGTGCGCAATCATATGGGAGCCGCGCTGAGCGCACCTCCAAGCGCATCTCGCTGCCGGCGACGGCCGGGTATGGGCCCGACGCTCCAACGCCATCCATTTTCAGGGCTAGTTGATTCGGCAGGTGGGTTGTTACACACTCCTTAGCGGGTTCCGACTTCCATGGCCACCGTCCTGCTGTCTATATCAACCAGGGTGAGCCCCAACCCTTTCGTGAGCGCACTGCGCGCGGAGTGACCCCTGTTACGCGCCCCCGGCAACAGGGGTGGCGGGCAGGTAAGCTGCGCGGGCGGAGCGCGCGGAGTGACCCCTGTTACGCGCCCCCGGCAACAGGGGTGGCGGGCAGGTAAGCTGCGCGGGCGGAGCGCGCGGAGTGACCCCTGTTACGAGCCCCCGGCCACGGGGGTGGCGGGCAGGTAAGCTGCTTACCTGCTGCGCGTGACGCCGGCCGCGGCGAAGGCGGACGAGGCGGGGTGTCGGTGCGGTGGGCGCGGTGGTGACCCTGGACGTGCGTCGGGCCCTTCTCGCGGATCGCCTCAGCTACGGCTCCCGGTGGGGCCCTCTCGGGGGAAGGGGCCTCGGTCCCGGACCCCGGCGAGGCGTCCCTTCTCCGCTCCGTAAAAGTGTCCATCTCTTTTTCTTTTTTTTCTTCTGTTGTGGCATATGCTGCAGGTGCCTGCTCCTTTTTCGTATGTGGGTAACAACATTTAACTATGTATATATATTTCCCAATTGGTTTAACTGCCACCCGCCTGAATCTATTTAAAATCTAATTTTTTTTTATTTCAACCGCCCGACCCGACCCGACCCGCGGATAAAATCTAATTTTTTAAAATTTCATCCGCCTGATCCGCGGATAATCCGCGGACTCCGCGGTTGTGCCCGCAAACCGCGCATCTCTAATATATATATATATATACATATATATATATATATATATGAAATACTTGACTTGGTGAATTCTAGCTGTCAATATACTCCTCCCCTCTTAACCACGCCCTTCCCCACCCCCGACCACGCCCCCACTCCCACCTCCCGAAATCAGAGGTCTCAAGGTTGGCAAGTATGACCTAATGTGCACCCCTGGTCTATACAGTCGTGGTCAAAAGTGTACATAGACTTGTAAAGAACATCATGTCATGGCTGTCTTGAGTTTCCAATCATTTCTACAACTCTTATTTTTTTCTGATAGAGTGATTGGAGCACATACTGACCACAGAACTTTCCTTCAGAAGGTCTTATCTTTGTCCATGTGATGTCAGATGAAACAAAAATGGAGCTGTTTGGCCACAATACCCAGCAATATGTTTGGAGGAGAAAAGGTGAGGCCTTTAATCCCAGGAACACTATACCTACCGTCAAGCATGGTGGTGGTAGTATTATGCTCTGGGCCTGTTTTGCTGCCAATGGAACTGGTGCTTTACAGAGAGTAAATGGGACAATGAAAAAGGAGGATTACCTCCAAATTCTTCAGGACAAGCTAAAATCATCAGCCCGGAGGTTGGGTCTTGGGCGCAGTTGGGTGTTCCAACAGGACAATGACCCCAAACACATCTCAAAAGTGGTAAAGGAATGGCTCAATCAGGCTAGAATGAAGGTTTTAGAATGGCCTTCCCAAAGTCCTGACTTAAACGTGTGGACAATGCTGAAGAAACAAGTCCATGTCAGAAAACCAACACATTTAGCTGACCTGCACCAAATTTGTGGTCAAAAATTCAAGCAGAATATTGTGGATGGCTACCAAAAGCGCCTTATTGCAGGTAAACTTGCCAAGGGACATGTAAGCAAATATTAACATTGCTGTATGTATACTTTTGACCCTCACATTTTCAGTAGACCCATAATAAATTCATAAAAGAAGCAAACTTCATGAATGTTTTTTGTGACCAACAAGTATGTGCTCCAATCACTCTACCACAAAAAAATAAGAGCTTAGAAATGATTGGAAACTCAAGACAGCCATGACATGATGTTCTTTACAAGTGTATGTAAACTTTTGACCACGACTGTATATAATGTTTATTAAGTTTATTTTTAACCGTGTTTGGAAAAAAATAGCGGTGGCAAATTCAAGATATATAATCCAACAGTGTGCAATTTTAAAAGATAAATGATGATACTTTTGGAGAGGGTGGGGCATGGTTTCAGGTACAATCTGGGAACGCCTCCAGAATGGAACATCTTACAGAAAAACTCAAAAAACGGGTTATAAAAGTGACTGTCGAGCAAAATTTACAGCAAAACATATCCAATCCACAACGAAGAGTTTTAAATGTAGACTAGATGAGGCAATTCCTTAAGGAATTGTGTGTGAATGCTCCAATGCTGAAGTTGAAGTGAAACGCTGACAGAATGTAGTATGAATGTAAGAATAGTTTGAATGTTGAGGAGTAAGACTTTCCAGGAAAAACAGAATTTGGTTTGGAACTTGGGAAAGTGTTAGTTTGAATGTCCAGGATGAGTGGAATGTGTTGATGTTGCAATGGTTTGAATAGGTTGAAAATGTGGAGATTGTGGAAGTTTGAAAAATGGACAATTCATTTTTGAATGGGGAACATGAAAAAAAAAGAAGGAATTATGGGAAATCCTGGAACTTTTTTTAGAATTGTTGAAGTAGAGCAGACGGTTCCCAAACAAGCTGAATATTTAGAAGTTGGAACAGTTTGAATTAGATGAAAAATGTGGGAGTTGTGGAACTTTGAAGAATGTTGCATTGATTTCAATGGGAATTTCCCCAAAATTTGGGAATTTTGGGAAAAGGGGGAATTTTTTTTGAAAATGGTACAAAAAAAAATGTGAATGGTCTGAATGAGTTGAAATGGTTGGTGTTGGAATTGTTCAAATCGGTCGAGAAATGTTGAAGTAGTAACATGTCTAATTGAAAAATGGAATTACAGAATTCCATGAATTTCGGGAAAACCGGGGAATTTTTCAGGTTCTGATTAAGAGGAATGTTTTTTTTACGGTGGAACAGTTGAAATGCGTTGAAAAATGTGGAAGAAGTAGTCGCCAGAAAAAATGGTGGAAATAGGGCTTTGGAAAACCAGGAATTCTGGAAAATCCTGAAACTTTTTTGAAGTTGGAAAAAAAGAGTAGTTTGAATTTCCAGGATGGTGAAATGTGTTGATGGTTGAATGGTTTGAATAGATTGAAAAATGTGGATATGGTGGAATTTTGAAAAATAAATTTTCAATGAGAAAAACGTCCCCGGAAAACCTGGAATTCTGGGAAATCTGGACATTTTTGAAATTCGTCAAGGGAAAGCCCACGATTCCCAAATAGGCTGAACAGTTTGAAGTTGGAACGCTTTGTATCGGGTGAAAAATGTGGAAGGTAGAGCGGACCTGATTAAGAAGAATGTTTTGAGGGTGGAATGGTTGAAATTTTTTGAAAAATGTGGAAGGAGTAGTCGCCAGAAAAAAGGGTGGAAATAGGGCTTTGGAAAACCAGAAATTCTGGAAAATCCTGAAACTTTTTTGAACTTGGAAAAAGAGGAAGTTTAAATTTCCAGGATGGTGAAATGTGTTGAAGGTGGAATGGTTTGAATAGGTTGAAAAATGTGGAAGGAGTAGTCGCCAGAAAAAAGGGTGGAAATAGGGCTTTGGAAAAACAGGAATTCTGGAAAATCCTGGAATTTTTTGAAGTTGGAAAAAGAGTAGTTTGAATTTCCAGGATTGTGAAATGTGTTGAAGGTTGAATGGTTTGAAAAATGTGTAAATGGTGGAAGTTTGAAAAATGGCCAATTCATTTTGAATGGGAAAAATGTCCCGGAAAAGCTGTAATTCGGAGAAATGTGGGAATTTTTGGAATTTGTCAAGAGAAAGCCCGCGATTCTCGAATAGGCTGAACAGTTTGAAGTTGGAACGCTTTGAATCAGGTGAAAAATGTGGAAGGTAGAGCGGAACTGATTCAGAAGAATGTTTTGAGGGTGGAATGGTTGAAATGTGTTGAAAAATGTGGAAGGAGTAGTCGCCAGAAAAAAGGGTGGAAATAGGGCTTTGGAAAACCAGAAATTCTGGAAAATCCTGAAACTTTTTTGAACTTGGAAAAAGAGGAAGTTTAAATTTCCAGGATGGTGAAATGTGTTGAAGGTGGAATGGTTTGAATAGGTTGAAAAATGTGGAAGGAGTAGTCGCCAGAAAAAAGGGTGGAAATAGGGCTTTGGAAAAACAGGAATTCTGGAAAATCCTGGAATTTTTTGAAGTTGGAAAAAGAGTAGTTTGAATTTCCAGGATTGTGAAATGTGTTGAAGGTTGAATGGTTTGAATCGGTTGAAAAATGTGGAAATGGTGGAAGTTTGAAAAATGGCCAATTCATTTTGAACGGGAAAAATGTCCCGGAAAAGCTTGAATTCGGAGAAATGTGGGAATTTTTGGAATTTGTCAAGAGAAAGCCCGCGATTCCCGAATAGGCTGAACAGTTTGAAGTTGGAACGCTTTGAATCGGGTGAAAAATGTGGAAGGTAGAGCGGAACTGATTCAGAAGAATGTTTTGAGGGTGGAATAGTTGAAATGTGTTGAAAAATGTGGAAGGAGTAGTCGCCAGAAAAAAGGGTGGAAATGGGGCTTTGGAAAACCAGAAATTCTGGAAAATCCTGAAACTTTTTTGAACTTGGAAAAAGAGGAAGTTTAAATTTCCAGGATGGTGAAATGTGTTGAAGGTGGAATGGTTTGAATAGGTTGAAAAATGTGGAAGGAGTAGTCGCCAGAAAAAAGGGTGGAAATAGGGCTTTGGAAAAACAGGAATTCTGGAAAATCCTGGAATTTTTTGAAGTTGGAAAAAGAGTAGTTTGAATTTCCAGGATTGTGAAATGTGTTGAAGGTTGAATGGTTTGAATCGGTTGAAAAATGTGGAAATGGTGGAAGTTTGAAAAATGGCCAATTCATTTTGAACGGGAAAAATGTCCCGGAAAAGCTAGAATTCGGAGAAATGTGGGAATTTTTGGAATTTGTCAAGAGAAAGCCCGCGATTCCCGAATAGGCTGAACAGTTTGAAGTTGGAACGCTTTGAATCGGGTGAAAAATGTGGAAGGTAGAGCGGAACTGATTCAGAAGAATGTTTTGAGGGTGGAATAGTTGAAATGTGTTGAAAAATGTGGAAGGAGTAGTCGCCAGAAAAAAGGGTGGAAATGGGGCTTTGGAAAACCAGAAATTCTGGAAAATCCTGAAACTTTTTTGAACTTGGAAAAAGAGGAAGTTTAAATTTCCAGGATGGTGAAATGTGTTGAAGGTGGAATGGTTTGAATAGGTTGAAAAATGTGGAAGGAGTAGTCGCCAGAAAAAAGGGTGGAAATAGGGCTTTGGAAAAACCGGAATTCTGGAAAATCCTGGAATTTTTTGAAGTTGGAAAAAGAGTAGTTTGAATTTCCAGGATTGTGAAATGCGTTGAAGGTTGAATGGTTTGAAAAATGTGTAAATGGTGGAAGTTTGAAAAATGGCCAATTCATTTTGAATGGGAAAAATGTCCCGGAAAAGCTGTAATTCGGAGAAATGTGGGAATTTTTGGAATTTGTCAAGAGAAAGCCCGCGATTCCCGAATAGGCTGAACAGTTTGAAGTTGGAACGCTTTGAATCGGGTGAAAAATGTGGAAGGTAGAGCGGACCTGATTAAGAAGAATGTTTTGAGGGTGGAACGGTTGAAATGCTTTGAAAAATGTGGAAGGAGTATTCGCCAGAAAAAAAGGTGGAAATAGGGCTTTGGAAAACCAGAAATTCTGGAAAATCCTGAAACTTTTTTGAACTTGGAAAAAGAGGAAGTTTAAATTTCCAGGATGGTGAAATGTGTTGAAAGTGGAATGGTTTGAATAGGTTGAAAAATGTGGAATGAGTAGTCGCCAGAAAAAAGGGTGGAAATAGGGCTTTGGAAAAACAGGAATTCTGGAAAATCCTGGAATTTTTTTTAAGTTGGAAAAGAGGAAGTTTGAATTTCCAGAATGTTGGAATATGTTGACAGTAGAATGGTTTGAATAGGTTGAAAAATGTGGAAATGGTGGAATTTTGAAAAATAAATTTTCAATGAGAAAAACGTCCCGAAAACCTGGAATTCTGGGAAATCTGGAAATTTTTGAAATTCGTCAAGGGAAAGCCCACGATTCCCGAATAGGCTTAATAGTTTGAAGTTGGAACGCTTTGAATCGGGTGAAAAATGTGGAAGGTAGAGCGGACCTGATGAAGGATTAGTCGCCAGAAAAAAGGGTGGAAATAGGGCTTTGGAAAAACAGGAATTCTGGAAAATCCTGAAACTTTTTTGAACTTGGAAAAAGAGGAAGTTTAAATTTCCAGGATGGTGAAATGTGTTGAAGGTGGAATGGTTTGAATAGGTTGAAAAATGTGGAAGGAGTATTCGCCAGAAAAAAGGGTGGAAATAGGGCTTTGGAAAACAAGAAATTCTGGAAAATCCTGAAACTTTTTTGAACTTGGAAAAAGAGGAAGTTTAAATTTCCAGGATGGTGAAAGGTGTTGAAGGTGGAATGGTTTGAATAGGTTGAAAAATGTGGAAGGAGTAGTCGCCAGAAAAAAGGGTGGAAATAGGGCTTTGGAAAAACAGGAATTCTGGAAAATCCTGGAATTTTTTGAAGTTGGAAAAAGAGTAGTTTGAATTTCCAGGATTGTGAAATGTGTTGAAGGTTGAATGGTTTGAATCGTTTGAAAAATGTGTAAATGGTGGAAGTTTGAAAAATGGCCAATTCATTTTGAATGGGAAAAATGTCCCGGAAAAGCTGGAATTTGGAGAAATGTGGGAATTTTTGGAATTTGTCAAGAGAAAGCCCGCGATTCCCGAATAGGCTGAACAGTTTGAAGTTGGAACGCTTTGAATCGGGTGAAAAATGTGGAAGGTAGAGCGGAACTGATTCAGAAAAATGTTTTGAGGGTGGAATGGTTGAAATGTGTTGAAAAATGTGGAAGGAGTAATCGCCAGAAAAAAGGGTGGGAATAGGGCTTTGGAAAAAAACGGAATTCTGGAAAATCCTGGAATTTTTTTTTAAGTTGGAAAAGAGGAAGTTTGAATTTCCAGAATGATCGAATATGTTGAAGGCGGGATGGTTTGAATAGGTTGAAAAATGTGGAAGTGGTGGAAGTTTGAAAAATGGCCAATTCATTTTGAATGGGGAAAAGGGTCCAGGAAAAGCTGGAATTCTGGGAAATCTGGGAATTTGTCAAGGGAAAGCCCGCGATTCCTGAATAGGCTGCTTTGGAGCATTCACACAATGATATGTGTGTGTAGATGCATGATGCCACACCACAGCAAAACACACCAACTGCTACTGTAAATGTAAAGATGAGTGTGATCATGTAAACATCAAAAGAAGTGCACTACCTCAATCTGCACCCGTGGGAGGGCAGGAACAAACAAAGGGAGTTAGTCAAGGTGAACTTACCTGTGTGTCATAGTGTGTTGCTTACCTGTTGGGAAAGATTGCATGTTTGATGTAAAGCTACCAGGTAGCGAAGAACTAGTTTGGTGGCCTCTGTTTTCCCGGAACCGCTCTCCCCACTGAAAAAGAGTAAACATTACATACATTATAATACACTATTGAACCTGAATTCGGTGTTCAAAACTCATGCAATTTTTAAAGTTTGAGACGTTTCATAGGAATATATGACAATTACTGTTTAATTAACGTTTCATAGGAATATATGACAATTACAGTGTTATTGCAATAGGAAATTAAATACATCGTTTTCACAGCATTGAGAAGAATTGGGGATGTTCTCATATTGTTGTGTACTTTTTGTTAGATACATCTAGATATAGGGTTGTACGGTATACCGCTACTAGTATAGTACCGCAATACTAATTAATCATATTCAGTACTATGGCCTTTCCTTAACAACACTCAGTAAACGTTTGGAAACTGAGGAGACACATTTTTGAAGTGGAATTATTTCCTATTCTTGCTTGATGCACAGCTTAAGTTGTTCAACAGTCTCCCTTCTCATATTCTAGGCTTCATATTGCACCACACATTTTCAATGGGAGACAGGTCTGGACTACAGGCAGGCCAGTCTAGTACCCGCACTCTTTTACTATGAAGCAACGCTGTTGTAACACGTGGCTTGGTATTGTCTTGCTGAAATAAGCAGGGGCGTTCATGAAAACATTGCTTGGATGCCAACATGTGTTGCTCCAAAACCTGTATGTACCTTTCAGCATTAATGGCGCCTTCACAGATGTGTAAGTTACCCATGCCTTGGGCACTAATACACCCCCATATCAGAATCAGAATCAGAATCAGCTTTATTGTCATTACGCAAGGTAACGAGATTGAGGCCATTCCATACAGTGCGATGTGTGCATGCTAGAAAAACAATGTGCAAATATATAGAAATATAAAAAATGTAGAAGTGCAATGAATATTGTGTGAAATGAATATATACATGAAAAAACAAAACAAAAACAGGGTGGTTGGTGGAATGGGTTATTGCACCGAAGAGAAGGCAGTTATGAGGGACAATGGGGCAGTCCGTTCAGGATGGTTATGGCCCTGGGGAAGAAGCTGTTCTTTAGCCTGTTTGTTTTGGTTTTAATGCACCTGTAGCGCTTCCCAGAGGGCAGCAGGTGGAACAGGTCAGAGCCAGGGTGGGTGCTGTCCTTGATGATGGCACTGGCTCTGTTGAGGCAGCGGGAGGTGTAGATGTCCGTCAGAGAGGGGAGAGGGCGGCCGATGATCTTCTGAGCCGTCTTGACCACTCTTTGCAGCCTCTCCCTGTCTGCTGCAGTGCAGCTGCCGTACCATACCGTAATACAGTAGGTCAGCAGGCTCTCGATGGACGAGCGGTAGAAGGTCAGCAGCAGGTCAGGCTTCAGGTTGTACTTCCCGAGGACTCTAAGGAAGTGTAGCCGCTGCTGAGCATTCTTGATGATTGATGTGGTGTTGACTGTCCAGGAGAAGTCATTAGAGATGTGGACTCCAAGGTACCTGAAGGTGTGGACCCTCTCTACACGCTCGCCGTTGATGTAGAGGGGGGCAGGGTCGGTGCTGCTCCTCCTGAAGTCGACGATGATCTCTCTGGTCTTGCTGGTGTTGAGAGCGAGGTTGTTCTCCGAAGACCAGGCCGTCAGCTTCAGGACCTCCTCTCTGTAGGCAGCCTCGTCACCCCTGGAGATGAGCCCGACCACTGTGGTATCGTCGGCGAACTTGACGGTAAGGTTTTCACTGTGGGCCGGACTGCAGTCATGGGTGTAAAGGCAGTAGAGGAGGGGGCTCAGCACACAGCCCTGTGGGGAGCCGATGCTCAGCGTGCGGGAGGATGAGAGGTGCGGGCCAAGTCTCACATTCTGGGGTCGGTCCGTTAGGAAGTCCCTTATCCAGGCGTTTGTGAGAGGGGGGAGGCCAAGAGTGTCCAGTTTATTGCAGAGTCTGTCCGGGATTATTGTATTGAAGGCAGAGCTATAGTCCACAGAGAGCATCACAGATGCTGGCTTTTCAACTTTGTGCCGAGAACTATCCGGATGGTTCTTTTCCTCTTTGTTCCGGAGGACACGACGTCCACAGTTTCCAAAAACAATTTGAAATGTGGACTCATCAGACCACAGAACACTTTTCCACTTTGCATCAGTCCATCTTAGATGAGCTAGGTTAGGTTATCCCAAATGTGTTTTATTGGGTTGGAACGCAATAAAGCTGATACTACATTAAGATCTCCTACAGTATGAAATGTGAAATCAGAGTAATCTGTGGTGGAAATGCCCTCCCCTTGCCTCTAATGTGAAGTGACCACTGGTCAAGTGTGTGTAGATAAGTCAGCCTCCTACCTGATTATTATGACCTGGTAGTGTTTGGCATCCATCATTTTGGAATAAGCAGCGTTTGCAATGGCAAACAAATGTCTGAGTAAAAAAAGAGTGACATTAAATAATCTTAAATACAGTATAATAAAAGGCAGATATAGTAATGACTTACGGGGGATTCTCGCCCAAGGCGCAGCCCTTGTACTTCAGCACCATGTCCGTCCCATAGATGTTATACATCTTATAAGGGTTCACAGAAACCAGAATACTACCTATGTACGTCTAAAAGGTACAGAACAAAGAAAATAAATCATATTTTTTAACATGCAAATTTCAGATAAGAATGACACTTACATAAATAAACTCTCGTTGAAACCTTTTCCTCAGGTTCTGAAGAACAGCCCCTTCGTGCATTTCCCTGACGAAAGCAGACGCAAAACGACATATTTTGTCAAATAACACGTTTTTCTCATTTTTTTTTTGTGCTCAGTCAGGCTAAGTGTAGTCTGCTTTGTCTAGTCATTGGTGGATGTGTGTGTGCCATCATTACTCAAGTTGTGTCATGTCCTCCACTCCGTCTTCCTCACGTTGCTCCCGGTGAGCCACCATGGGCAGACATCTGATGGAGTACATCTGAAATACAAAGTAAGTCATAACCTCAACATTTGTTTCAGGTTCATGACCTTTAACATACAGTACATGATTGAAATATTTAGAGTATATGCGCTGTCATGTAATTTAGGAACATTCACCTTGTCAAACCAGGGACCCCGAGGTTCCCCTTCCCTGCTGACATTACACACTACTGGGTCAGGCACCATCTTTTGCTGATCCATCAAGTCATGGTGGTCCATTAGCTTCTCATCTCTATACATGGACCATTTGTTGAGGTTTTGTACCGTCCCATGAGGCAAGACATTCTCTGATGCCCACACATCCATATCATGCTGCGGAGCTAAGGTTTCAACTCCAGGGTCACAAGCCCAGTGTTGTTCAGGGTCAGCATCTTGGACCTGGGGTGATACCACAGCACATGTAGAGGGTAGGCTGTAAGAAGCCCTCTGCAGGAGTGGGTTCTGTAGGGCACCAGAGAGGTTTAAAGACCGGGGCTCTGGGCCACGTGGGGCACCACGTCTAGGCAAGATGTTGGCATTGGGTAGACGTAAATTTGCCTCACGAATGTTTGGGTTTTTTGACAAAGCACAGGACAGGTTAACTGTTTGAAGTGTCGAGGGGGACTGCTGGTGGGTCATCAAAGCACTAGATGGTAAATGGTAACTGGAACGACTGAAGTTCTGGTTACGAAGAGCACTAGAGAGATCAACAGATGGAGCCACCGTGGGACTACCCTGCCTTAGTAGTGATTGGTTTGGGAGTCTGTAAGAGGCACCACGGATATTGGTGTTCAACAAGGCACCAGAGAGGATGGGCCCAGAGGACAATGATGTTGCAGCTTGAGGTTGATTCAGTGGAAGTGATGACCCTTCTGGAAGCTGAGACTGTGCACTAGGTAGCGTTAGGGTTGCACTTTTGAAATTCTGCGTCTCTTCCTTTGAGTGAACTTGAATTGAACGGGTTGGTAATTTGTAAGAGGCCTTTTGGACATTATTATTTAGAAGAGCAGAGGAGAGCACAGAAGGGGATGTTGTGATCGTCTCAGATGATGGTTGACTTCTCGGAACTGAGGAGCCATCGGGCAGTGTGTAGGTGGCTTTGCTAATTTTGGGATTCAATAATGCAGAAGAAAGCATAGGTGACGCACGGCTGGTAAAAGATGCGGGTTCTGAACTGCACACTGGAGTTTTGTTAGGTAACTGATATGTACCTTTCTGCAAACGGGGATTCAGTAAGGCAGAGGACAGCATCGGGGAGGAAAGAGATGGTCCGGAAAAAGATTCAACGGGTTCACTCCTGTTGACAATAGTTCCATCAGGTAGTTGGTAGGAAGCCTGGTGTACGGTCGGATTCTGCAGTGCATTTGAGAGCAGAGGGCGGGACTGCTTTGCTCCATCAACACCATCACCTCCAGCAATAGTGGTAAACTTGGCCTCGACAGGGTTTGGGAGCATTGTCAAGGAGTCATGTCTGAGTTTAGACATAGATTCTTGCATTTGTGTTGTCTGAAACCCTGAGAGTTGTGGGGCATTAACTTTGACAGTCTGATGAGGTGGAGAGGCACGAGACATGGGAGAGAGATGTTGCTGAAGAGGTGAGGTAAAAGATGTGTTGCGTAGTTGGGAATTACGCATAGCGGAGGACAACTGTGGTGAGTGAGAGATGGACGGTTCATGATGTGAGAGAACGGATGTATTCAGGCTGGCATTAGGTTGTAAAGGAGAGCCGTATGAAGCACTGCGCATGTTCTGCATAATAGATTTTGATTGACCTAAAAGGACATTTTGACTCTCCACTATCTCCCCATGAGATACTGTGGTTGGACTTTTCTTTATATATTCAATGACAAGGGGGTTGTCAAGAGAGGCTTGTTGCTGTGTTTGAGGTATTGGAGGCAATTGTAAAGGAGAACCATATGGAGTAGTATAAGGATGAGGTGGAAGTTGGGAGGGGGGAAATGAGAAACCTACAACTTCAAGGTTTGGTGAATAATCTGTATGAAATGCGGATGTGCCAGGTTCAGTAACTGTGTAATCCAACTGGTGCATAGTCTGCGGGGGTGAGGGGATTGGATAAGGTACTGGACTTTGAAAAGATGTTTCTCCTACATTCTGGGAACTCATAATTTCATGAGGCAGGGGGGGCTGTGGATTAAATCCTTGGTTCTTAGGATAGGCTGAATAAGGGAGAGTAGTAGATGAGTTGCAATGCTGAAATGTTTGTGAATATTGCAGTCCATTGTGGATGCCATGTCCTAAAGGTTGGGGAGAAAAAGAACCACCGTGTTTCATTGAATGCTGCTGAGACACCGGAGGCCTTGGAGGGGCTGCTCTAAATGAATGTCTGAGTGAAGGGGAGGACTTGTTTCTGGGCATACGAACAAATGGCTGTCCTCTACCAATAGGTCTTTGAAAACTTTCATGTGGGTCTGAATTTCGAGGTTGTGCGCCTTTCCTGGATAACACAGGAACTCCAGCAGCTCCATTCATTTGTTTGGAAGAAGAGCCTGGGTTACTGTGGATAGAGGACCTGAAAGGGGCTACATGTTGAGTTACAGGGGCTCCACGCCTACTTTGTCTTCTTGAGTAGTGTTTAGCTGGGGATGGTTTCACGGTCCCCATGGGAACATGACTTCGACTTACTGGACCACCTCTAAATTTCTGAGTAGAGGAGCGGGTGGGAAGAGAGAGGCTGGTGTTAAATGATTGGGAAAAGGAGGCAGGATGATAGATAGAGGCATAGTCAATAGTTTGATGGGGAGACGGTGGTCTCTCAAATAGAGTAGGGGTTTCTCTCGGCAAACAGGATAGTGGGGAAGAGGGTGAATGCCTCACCTTGGACCTTCTGTTTCTGAATAACTGTGGTCTGGTAGATGGAAGATGCACTGTATTTTGAGGTGGAGAAAATCTTGGATCAGGAGGGTGGCCTTCCTTCTTCCTCAGAGATCCTCTTGGGGATGCTGCTGAGCTTGAAAGTGGGGATTGGACCTGAGCCCTGTCCAGCCTGATTCCGCCTGCCATAGTTGTTTCGGGTAGTTGGGCTGTAATTGGCACTCCTCTCCTTTGGATTTGTGGAGAAGCAGAAGGGCTTGGTAGTCTTTGTGGAAAAGTTAGTTCTGGGCTTACCAATGGGGTCTCGTATTGGAAGTCTACCCTGTGTAAAAGAGGGGAAAAGTGGTCAGGCTGGCTGTGTATTTGGTGCCCCATGTGGTCTGGTGAATGGATCCCTGGCCTGTGTGAGGAAGGTGTAGTTCCATTTATTGGGTTTGATGACGCAAGTAGTGGATAAGGGGGTGAGTGCACTAATGAAGTACCCTGTGTTTGTGAGAACGGTGATGGCATTTTCCCCATATGAAACAATGATTGGTCATGAGGGGCAGCGATATTAGTCACTTGGGTGGCAAACTGTGGTAACGGAAATGCTGACAACTGAGGAGGGTAACTGGGTAGCGGGGAATGAGCAGTCGCTTGTCGCATGTGCTCATGTTGAATGATATGTGCTGTTGGTGAAGCTGACCGAATGAGAGGTTGTTGTTGGTTAATGACAGTTGGAAAGTAGGGTTGTTCAGGATTATACATGGGAGTAGGAGGAGGAGGTGGTGGCAGGGTTTCTACCTCCAGCCTTTCCTTTCCAAATAGTCTTATCTGAGGCCTGGGGACCCTGAACTGGTCGGGAAATGAATTAGGTATTTGCTCTTGTCTGTAAAGATGTTCTGTTGCTGTTGAATCTAACCCACCATCAACATAATATTGTTGCTGGTAAGGGTCATGAATGCCAACTTGTGTATATCTCTGCATTTGATCCTGATATAATCCTGGGAGAGCATCATGAGTACTAGTCACTGTGTAAGGATTTGACATCCCATAGTTATAACCCATATTACGATCGATGACCAAAGGGTCATACGGGTCATGGAACTCCTCCACGCTTTCGCCATTATAACCAAATGGCTCCTGCACAATGGCATACAGCTTTCCATCATCCCCATAGTAATACGCCACCTCTTCATTACCATTATAATCGGCATACTCTTCATAGGGGTATGTGTTGTAGTCCGCATCACCACGATAATAAAATTCCTCATCAGGATAAAAGTTGCCATCATCATCGTAGTACCCACACTCCTCTTCCCACTCACCGTCGTCCTCATCATCAAAGTATTCATACTCCTCTTGTTGCCTGTCACTGTAATCTTCATCAGATCCATAATCGTCAACATAATCAAGGGCCTGATTGTAATAATGTGTTGGTCTAGCCAATGTATCTCGGTTTGCAAATGACAGTCGTTTCCGTCCACGACGGTGTGCCCATGCCCCTTGTCGACCTTGACCCTTAGCACCCGGGAACCCGCCTGTCAACAAGTTGGTTGCTGCAGCTATCCTCGCTAACATCCAGCCTCTTGTCTTGAATATTGATGGTGCTTTCTTTTTTCCAAACATGCCTTTAAACTTTGCTCCCAAACCCTTAGCCTCTGTAGCCATGTTCGTCTTCCTACCCAAAGTGGATAGGTCTATTGTCTTCTTGGGAGGAGGAGGAGGAGGAGGAGGAGTAGTGGGTTTGCTTGGACTGTCATCTTTTTTACTGAATAAGCTTAAACCGGACAGCCCTGGCTTTTGATCCTTAGAGGCAGATTTTGGCTCAAGTCCATTCAAAAATGTTGCGTTGCTTAGAAGAGGTTTGCCAGAAACACCAAGTGTCTTCTCCTTTTTCTTAGAGAGAGGTATCATAAGAGTGGATGTGCTTTTCAGGCTCCTCTTTGGTTTGGTTTTCTCTGGCTGCTTTGGCTTGATGGAGATACTAAAAGGAGAAGCCTTTCCCGTCAGGCTGGTGAGAACTTTGGAAGCCCCTCGAAAGGGATTCTTGCCGTTAGCAATCTTCTGCTCCTTTCCTGCTGTTACATCTTGCTTTTGTCCATCTGCAGCAAGGCCCATCATGATTTTGGAGGCTCCCTTGAGTTGGACATCACTAATTTTCTTCAGATTGATTGCATCTATACCGTTCTGCTTTTGCGGCTTCGCCTTGTCGTCCTCTTCATCCTCGTCATCCGATGAAGGCAAATCACTTGGGGGAGACTTGGAGACCTTTATTCTTTCTGCTTCATGAACTGAAGGAGGTGTTGCTGTAGCCCCTACTTCTTCACTGTCATGACTATCTTCTTCCTCAGACTCCTCTGATTCACTGACAGGTTTCTTTTCTTTTCCTTTCTTACCACCGTCCTTTCCCTTTCTTTTGGCCGGCTCCTCCACTTTCTTCGCTTCTTTCTTGTCATCTTTTCCTGCCTTTTTACTGTCCTTTGCTCCCTTCTTGGACTCCTCTGACTTGCCTTTCTTGGCAACAGATTTTTGAGCAGTCTTTTTGTGTGGCATGATGTGATCTAGTGGCAACACCCAGCAGCCAAACTTGGATTAAGGTAATCTGTTTAAAGACAACATCCTTTAGTTGTTCACCATTCTCCTGGATATGATATGTATGCTCCAAAAACACACACGGCGGCACACTGTTTTTGACTCCATGTTGAACAATGACACCAAAACAAACTACTGTCCTTCAGCCCTGCATTCAGAAATGAACTGCACATTTCTGTCAGTACCCACTAAATTATGTCTACAAGCACAACTGCTTTCTCTGTTATAAGACATAAAATAAGAAAACTGCTACAATATACTATATAAAACAGTCTTACTTCTGTCTGTTATTGCTTGCATTTGCTTCCCTGGGTCCTTGAAAATGTAGCATGCAGAAAAACAGGTTCTTGTTGGTCTTTTGTCCTTGTTGGTCCGTTGTCCTTGTAATTGTGTGAGTAAATTCCTAGCGTCACACAGAGAATAGTTTGTGTGGCTCAAATGATCACAATATTCTATGAGTCCTGTAGTGAATCCTCTTCTTGGCTGCGATGTGATCTTTGCCAGGACGTCCCTTTAGCGAGGAGATGTCAAGTGCTGGAGTGTGCCCTTGGTTGAGTTTTTTTTAATCCGAGAGTCAGCATTCACAGGCGTTAGCATCCTCCCACATCTACCTATCAGACCTTTGTGACCTCCTGGAACTTTTTGCATCTTTCTCTGGTTACCTGCTACCTTGTCCTTCCACTGCTCTCAACTTCATGCTTCATCATACACTCGTTCTGACAGTATCTCTGCAAGAGTGTGTGTGTATCCCCCCCTGATGCAAAGGGCACCCTAATGCACCAGCTATACTGTTAAGGGTAACCCTATCTGCGGACTCGCTAGTGCATGAATAATGCACGATGGCTGAGCTGTTGCTAAACTGTGTCTGAGAGGCAAAGCTGCACCGAGTCAAAACACAAACACCTGTCGTCTCCGTGGTGGACATTGAGTAGAAACCCTCTGTTACTCTCTGTCTCTTCTTTACTTGAAGGTTCCACCTCATCAATGTTGCACATCTGCATCTTAGCACTCCAGCTAATTAGAATTTCGCAACCAAATTTGACTCAATGAGTATAATCACACCATTCATTGCTTCATTATTCCATTTTTACAAGGTCAGGCATTAGTTAGTTGACTAGCTGCTCTTGCTCCCTATTCCAAAACATGTCTGTTGGGCTGTGAAAGCGCTCCCTAGTATGGACTCAAGCCAAAGTTAATTTCTTGAAAATTACCTAATGTTAATTCATTGATGATGAGCTGATATTCAAGCAGGTCATCTCAGTGGCAGATATGAATGTTTGATGACTGCTACTGTGTTTTGCCTACACGGCGCGGATAAAACATTCATCGCAGGTCGCTCTAAATATATCACAAGGCGTCACCTACCGCCCTGGCACGGTCCCCGACCGACATACTATACGTGCGGGCAAGTGTCAGGGGTTAACAGCCAGGATAGCACAGAGTAGATGGAGGGTAGATAACAAATACAAATAAATAGCTTGTAACTACAAGAACTAAGGTAAACAAACACATTTCCTTAACATGCTGTACATTTAAAACCCACAGATATGGTTATTTCCTATTCTTATAATGTTTAAAAAAAAAAACTCTACCAATCAGCAATATTCATACTCCGTGACATTTTTTTGAGCAAACTACAGCAATTGTAATAATTCTTCACTCTCCTCTAAAAGTTACAACATAATTACGATTGTTTGTCAGTATCATACTTGCCAACCCTCCCGGATTTTCCGGGAGACTCCCGAAATTCAGCGCCTCTCCCGAAAACCTCCCGGGACAAATTTTATCCCGAAAATCTCTCGAAATTCAGGCGGCTCCATGCGGACCTGAGTGACGTGTTGACAGCCTGTTCACACGTCCGCTTTCTCACAATATAAACAGGACAATACTGCCATCTACTGTACATGCATATGTGACCCACCCATAATGTGTCACATTTTTGTGTTGATTTATTTATTTTAATTTGTGGTTTGAATTCGTTTTTGGAGCTGTCATTACACATTTATCAGTATTCACATTGGTCAGTAGGGGGCAGTAGGGCGTTTCTTCCCAATTGAATGCTATCACCTGCAGACCGGAAGTGTCTTGTCATTCTGATGAGCGCGACCAGTCTGTGAACAATTGAAACGTCTTGTGTGCTTTTTCCTCCTGTATAACAGGTTAGTTTTGGTGAATCAACTCACTGAATAATATCCATGTGATCTTTATAAGTTTAAGTACACATTCTGTTGGTGGAGCCTAACTCTAAAGTGTTTGTGAGTTGTAGTTTGTATTTGTGAATTAATCCAGTGCACAGCTGCAGTAATCAATACAAAAAGGCGACGTGAGTGCGCAATGTTTATATAGGAACTTCTGATCTTAATTCAGACTCCCAAATTAGAGCTTCCGTTTTCTTATTGATTTTATAATGTATATTTGTATAATGTGTGTGTTCTGAAATAGTGACAGAGAATAGAACAAGGATGGACAATTCAATCCTTAACTCAACAATGAGTAGATGAGTGTTATGTGTGTGTATATGTGTAAATAAATGATCACTGAAATTCAAGTATTTCTTTTATTTATTTATTTATATATATATATATATATATATATATATATATATATATATATATATATATGTAATAAAAATAAATATATATAGCTAGAATTCACTGAAAGTCAAGTATTTCTTATATATGTATCTTAACCACGCCCCCAACCACGCCCCCCGCCCCACCCCCGACCACGCCCCCCACCCTCACCCCCACCTCCCGAAATCGGAGGTCTCAAGGTTGGCAAGTATGGTCAGTATACTATTGAATTATTTAAAAATGGAATTAAAAAATGGTAGTGAACATATTTTTGGCCATGACTGTCAAATTAAGGATATTTGTGTAACAAACTGGTCGCATGGTGATGCGGAGGTTGTTCTCCCAAGATGCAGACGGAACACTCCGGACGAAGCGGGCAGGTAGGAAATGAGTTATTAGTATAAATCATACAGGAACAAACAAAAGCAAAGCTTAAGGAGGCTAGCACGGGAGCTAGCATACAAAAACAGGAATCAAACAAACCGTCGTTAACTGTTGCTGTAGCAAATTAGGAAGCCAGACTGAGTGTGGAAAGAAACGGGAATAAATTGCACTCTGATTCGTGCCTGGCAGCAGGTGAGCATCGCAGACACTAATCAGGGGCAGCTTCAACCAATCAGCACCCATGGTAACTGAAAACACAAACTTAGGGGTGCAGATAACAGAACTGAGGTAGTCAAAACTAAACGACGAAAACATGATCTGGGCAACGGATCATAACAATTTGGTTATCTAGAAAGATATTCAAATAATTGTTGTATTTTGTTCTGATATTCAAAGTGTAAAAAGGAAAATATTTAAAAAGCCATACAGAACTAGACTGCTAATAAGAGTGTTAAAAAATTTGAAAAATGTCACCATAACAGCCCCTCAGTTTAGTTCAAAACTTGGGAAACCAACATTTTTGCAGCAAATTCCTGTTGTACAGAGGACCTTGGACCACTGTAAACATATTGGCAGATCCTTGTTTCAACATTTTAACCTTGCTAGCAAACTAGCATTGTCCTGATACCAATATGTTGGTACCGGTACCAAAATTATTTAGATACTTTTCTGTACTTTTCGATACTTTTCTAAATAAAGGGGACCACAGAAAATTTCAACATTGGCTTTATTTTAACAAAAATTCTTAGGGTACATTAAACAAATGTTTCTTATTGCAAGTTTGTCCTTAAATAAAATAGTGAACATACTAGACAACTTGTCTTTTAGTAGTACGTAAACAAACAAAGGCTCCTAATTTAGTCAACTGACGTATGCAGTAACATATTGTGTCATTTATTTTGTCAAACTTATTAAGAACAAGTGGTAGAAAATGAATTATTAATCTACATCTTCAATTACTGTTAATATCTGCTTACTTTCTCTTTTAACATGTTCTATCTACACTTCTGTTAAAATGTAATAATCACTTATTCTACTCTTGTTTGGATTAGTTTTGGATGATACCACAAATTTGGGTATCAGTCCAATACCAAGTAGTTACAGGATCATACATTGGTCATATTCAAAGTCCTCATGTGTCCAGGGACGTATTTACTGAGTTTATAAACATAATATAAATTTTTTTTAAAACGAAAGAAGATGTGATGCCAAAAAATATCGACGTAATCATAGTAGTATCGACTAGATACGCTCCTGTAGTTTGGTATTGTCGGAGGCAGATATTTACATATATCCGAATTTAAGTTGTACTTCTTCCATTTCTTTGTCATATTTGAAAACAGCTCGTGTTTTCCATTTCTTCTCTTGATGCTCTGTCAGCAAGTATACTGTGTGTGTTAACCTTGAGTTCTTTGGAATGTATTATGGCTAGGGAGACGTTGGGCTTGTATTATGGCTAGGGAGGGGGAAGGAAAGAAGGGGTTTTTGGCGTTGGGAGGACAGACCATTTTGGGAGGCGCAATAGAATGTTCTAGGGTTAGACTGGTCTCAAAATGTATATTGGCAAAGCTTTGAAAATATACAACAAAATACCTATTCTGTCTCTGGTGGTTTTTCAACTCAGCTTTAAGTGTCGTAAAGAGCTTGGGAGCGAATTGTGACTTGAATTCCCTGGGAGGAACAACTGGTCCAAAACGCAACAGTATCATTACAGTGGATGTCAGGTGTAGATTTGTTTACATTTTGACGCCGGTGAGCTATGGTGTGTAGTGAAGCATGTTTAGCTACTCCTCGTCCGGCAGTGATAATGATACTTGTAAGAAACGTACTTTATTTGTCGCCATGGAGACCAGGATTGGTGATTTAGAAGTAGCTAAAACACTGCGGCTGAACTTTAGCCACTATCTAGCCAGCCATGTCTTAAAGCACCTCTTCCTTTATCTTTATCTTTAGTTTTTAAGCCAAAATGCGTCCGTTCTCCCTTTTCTGTCTACACACTGTGTCTGCTTGTAAGTACTTTGTGTGTGTGCGCTGCCGAACATGCTCTTATACTCGTAAAACTAGCAATGACACGACGTGACGACGACGGGGGCGGTGGACCGTACTTTTCAGACGCAGTATAGTACGGAATATGATTCATTAGTATCGCGGTACTATACTAATACCGGTATACCGTACAACCCTATAGCAAAGATAGAAAACTGGGTATTTACATAACTGAGGCGTTCCTCAAGGCACTCCACTAAAGACTCGACTTTTTGGTAGTTCCAATTTATTTCCGTTATGTGATTTATGTAACTAAGGTGTTTCCGTAGCTTGTTTACTTCAGGTGCAGTCAGCATTCATTTGTTCAACTTCTTTAGTTATACAAGTGGTGTTCCTCAAGGTTCCATCTAAGGTCCTCTCTTTTTCATCATTGGGGATATTCAACTGGTGGCCAGCAAGTTCAGTTAAAAAAACTTGAGAGAGACTCCCATATTGCCAGCAAATTCTTAAAAAAAGACTAGAGTGCTGTCATAGAGATGATCTTTGACTAGCTTTTTTGCAGAAGGTCCTTAAAAACAGCAGAGCGCTCCTAACTGATAAAATAAATTAATTAAATTTTCTGTAATGTACAAAATAAGAATAATAGTGAAGGGAAAAGGTTGTTAGCTTTCTGGAAATGTGGCACCTAAAACAATTTACAGGAATATCCCTGCTGGACAATATTTCATAGGAAATGTGTGTATGTTTGTATAATAATAACACAGAAGCAAAGGTGAGAATATTTTTAGCAATATAAAAATACCCCCCAATTATTTTTTTTTATGTTGGTATTTAAAGTTTGAACCAAAACAGTAATTATATTAGCTAACGTACAGCATGTAAGCTGGGGTTAACAGGTTCTTTAAGATCTAATAGAACTCTATGACATAACCCAAGGAGCGCTGACTTGAAAAGAACACACAGATTTAGTAAAGGTTGTTGGTCTATTTGATACACTATATTGCTAAAAGGAATTTTGGCCACCCATCCAAATGATCAGAATCAGGTGTCCTAATCACTTGGCCACAGGTGTATAAAATCAAGCACTTAGGTATGGAGACTGTTTCCAACCTTGTTCCCAACCTTGTGGGAACAGTTTGGAGCGGGTCCCTTCCTCTTCCAGCATGGCTGTGCACTAGAGATGCGCGGTTTGCGGACACAACCGCGGAGTCCGCGGATTATCCGCGGTTCGGGCGGTTGAAATTAAAAAAAAATTAGATTTTATCCGCGGGTCGGGTCGGGCGGTTGAAATAAAAAAAAATTAGATTTTAAATAGATTCAGGCGGGTGGCAGTTAAACCAATTGGGAAATATATATACATAGTTAAATGTTGTTACCCACATACGAAAAACGAGCAGGCACCTGCAGCATATGCCACAACAGAAGAAGAAGAAAAAAAAAGAGATGGACACTTTTACGGAGCGGAGAAGGGACGTCATGGCGTAGTGGGTAGAGCAACCGTGTCAGAAACCTGAGGGTTGCAGGTTCGCTCCCCGCCTCTTACCATCCAAAAATCGCTGCCGTTGTGTCCTTGGGTGGGACACTTCACCCTTTGCCCCCGGTGCCACTCACACCGGTGAATTGAATGATGAATGATAGGTGGTGGTCGGAGGGGCCGTTGGCGCAAATTGCAGCCACGCTTCCGTCAGTCTACCCCAGGGCAGCTGTGGCTATGAAAGTAGCTTACCACCACCAGGTGTGAATGATTGATGGGTTCTACATGTAAAGCGACTTTGGGTACTTAGAAAAGCGCTATATAAATCTCAGTTATTATTATTATTAAGGGACGCCTCGCCGGGGTCCGGGACCGAGGCCCCTTCCCCCGAGAGGGCCCCACCGGGAGCCGTAGCTGAGGCGATCCGCGAGAAGGGCCCGACACACGTCCAGGGTCACCACTGCGCCCACCGCACGACACCCCGTCTCGTCCGCCTTCGCCGCGGCCGGCGTCACGCGCAGCAGGTAAGCAGCTTACCTGCCCGCCACCCCCGTGGCCGGGGGCTCGTAACAGGGGTCACTCCGCGCGCAGTGCGCTCACGAAAGGGGTGGGGCAAGCAGAACTGGCGCTGCGGGATGAACCGAACGCCGGGTTAAGGCGCCCGATGCCGACGCTCATCAGACCCCAGAAAAGGTGTTGGTTGATATAGACAGCAGGACGGTGGCCATGGAAGTCGGAACCCGCTAAGGAGTGTGTAACAACCCACCTGCCGAATCAACTAGCCCTGAAAATGGATGGCGCTGGAGCGTCGGGCCCATACCCGGCCGTCGCCGGCAGCGAGAGCTGCTAGGGCTAGGCCGCGACGAGTAGGATGGGCGCCACGGTGCGCGCTGAAGCCTCGGGCGCGAGGGACATTGCACCTCCACGCGCTTGGAGGTGCGCTCAGCGCGGCTCTCAGATGATTGCTGCATTGGATCAGTCGCCTTTCTTTAACAGGCAAAAGCTTTATAACCTCACTAATGCCTTGCATCGTCTATATTAGATATATAACAACGGGCGGGTGCGGTGTTGATTAAATGTTAATTCGGGTGGATGCGGATGGTTGACGACTTTTGTCATGCGGTTGCGGATGAAATAATTGCCTATCCGCGCATCTCTACTGTGCACCAGTGCACAAAGCAAGGTCTTTAAAGACATGGATGACAGAGTCAGGTGTGGATGAACTTGACTGGTCTGCACAGAGTCCTGACCTGAACCTGACAGAACACCTTTGGGATGAATTAGAACGGAGACTGAGAGCCAGGCCTTCTCCACCAACATCAGTGTGTGACCTCACCAGAGGTGGGTAGAGTAGCCAGAAATTGTACTCAAGTAAGAGTACTGTTACTTTAGATATTTATTACTCAAGTAAAAGTAAGGAGTAGTCACCCAAATATTTACTTGAGTAAAAGTAAAAAGTATGTTGTGAAAAAACTACTCAAGTACTGAGTAACTGATGAGTAACATACACACACATATCATATATATATATATATATATATATATATATATATATATATATATATATATACATACACACATATATATATATATATACACACACACACATATACATATATACATACACATATATATATATACAGTATATAATTTATATTTATTTATTTTGCCGTTTTTGTTTACATGTTAAAGGTGTTTTAATGAATATACATGCATGTTTAACACATATAGATTCCTTTCTTTCATGAAGACAAGAATATAAGTTGGTGTATTACCTGATTCTGATGACTTGCATTGATTGTAATCAGACAGTAGTGATGATAGCGTCCACGTTTTCAAATGGAGGAGAAAAAAAGTTCCTCCTTTCTGTCTAATACCACATGAAAGTGGTTGGTTTTTGGCATCTTATTTGTCCAGCTTCCATATTCGTTTTTATACACTTTACAAGAAATACATTGGCGGCAAACTCCGTAGCTTGCTAGCTTGTTTGCGCTGGCTTTCGGAGACTCTTGTTTTGAAAGCGCAGGCGCGATGGAGCGGCACTTTTATTGTGAAGACAGGAACTGTGCAGTCAGTCTTTAGGCTTTTGACGGGATGTACGGTTGAAATAAAAAAGGGTCTTTTTTCCTTCACACTTTTGATTGATTGATTGAAACTTTTATTAGTAGATTGCACAGTACAGTACATATTCCGTACAATTGACCACTAAATGGTAACACCCCAATAAGTTTTTCAACTTGTTTAAGTCAGGTCATGTGACCGCCTGGCTCTGTTTGATTGGTCCAACGTCACCAGTGACTGCATCTGATTGGTGGAACGGAGTGAACGTCACCAGTGACTGTATTTGTTGAAATGCAGGCACTATGAAAGTCTGTCTGACAGACCAAAACAAACAAAGCGTGCATTAACATATGGATAAAAATTAGTAGCGAGTAGCGAGCTGAATGTAGATAAAAGTAGCGGAGTAAAAGTAGCGTTTCTTCTCTATAAATATACTCAAGTAAAAGTAAAAGTATGTTGCATTAAAACTACTCTTAGAAGTACAATTTATCCCAAAAGTTACTCAAGTAGATGTAACGGAGTAAATGTAGCGCGTTACTACCCACCTCTGGACCTCACCAATGCGCTTTTGGAAGAATGGTGAAAAATTCCTATGAACACACTCCGCAACCTTGTGGACAGCCTACCCAGAAGAGTTGAAGCTGTAATAGCTGCAAAAGGTGTCATATTGAACCCTATGGGTTAGGAATGGGATGGCACTTCAACTTCATATGTGAGTCAAGTCATACTTTTGGCAATATAGTGTAAGTCTTGTCTGGCACGGCGCTGGTTTGACCTTACAACTAAACAGCAGACAGAAATCTAGAAGCTTTCAAAAACATCTGCCAAACACCAAAGCCTGAGCCTGCCATTGAAATGTTGAAGAAAGGAAAATCCAATTGGATACACAAGAATGAACTCTGACAATTTAGTTCGAACCTTGCAAATCATCAGCTTGTGAGCTGAGTGACAGTGTTTTCAATGCGGGAGTGAAAGAGATCATCTTTTCAGACAAAGAAGGTGAATCGGAGCATGAGGGCACAGGTCTCGGGTTCCTTGTGAGCCTTTAAGCTCCATTAAACCTTCGCTGCCAGCTTCTACTGACAATGACTGACACCTTAAAACTGACTTCTTATATACAGCAGCAGTCACACCCTCAACAATTCTGCCACCTTCCAATCTCGCCAATTTGCACAAACTCAGCCAATCCCGAGCCCGGCGAGTTCCCCGCACATAAAAACATGCCAGTAAAAACCACACAATGGCCCCACAGTCACAAGATGCCAGCAGATGGAACATGGAACAGGCGACATGGGCCCTACCTACTAATGGGTTGCATGTAATTAAAAAAAATAGGACCTCCGTGAAAAGGAAAAACAGCATCTCAAATAGCTATTCTGAATAAATTGAAATGACTAAAACCTTATAGCACGCCAAGCTGCTCGACTAAGCTCATGAGCAGAGGATTGCATCTCTTAAATGGACAAAGTAGCAAGCAAGTTTATCTTCATGGAGCGTATATTCATGCTCATCAGGAGGAGATCAATCAATCAATCAATCAATCAATGTTTATTTATATAGCCCTAAATCACGAGTGTCTCAAAGGGCTGCACAAGTCACAACGACATCCTCGGTTCAGATCCCACATCAGGGCAAGGAAAAACTCAGCCCAATGGGATAACAATGAGAAACCTTGGAGGGGACCCCAGGGCGACCGTACGTCGAGTGGATCTAGCATAATATTGTGAAAGTCCAGTCCATAGTGGATCTAACATAATAGTGTGAGAGTCCAGTCCATAGTGGATCTAACATAATAAGTGTGAGAGTCCAGTCCATAGTGGATCTAACATAATAGTGTGAGAGTCCAGTCCATAGTGGATCTAACATAATAGTGTGAGAGTCCAGTCCATAGTGGATCTAACATAATAGTGTGAGAGTCCAGTCCATAGTGGATCTAACATAATAGTGTGAGAGTCCAGTCCATAGTGGATCTTACATAATAGTGTGAGTCCAGTCCATAGTGGATCTAACATAATAGTGTGAGAGTCCAGTCCATAGTGGATCTAACATAATAGTGAGAGTCCAGTCCATAGTGGATCTAACATAATAGTGTGAGAGTGCAGTCCATAGTGGATCTAGCATAATATTGTGAGAGTCCAGTCCATAGTGGATCTAACATAATAGTGTGAGAGTCCAGTCCATAGTGGATCTAATATAATAGTGAGAGTCCAGTCCATAGTGGATCTAACATAATAGTGTGAGAGTCCTGTCCATAGTGGATCTAACATAATAGTGAGAGAGTCCAGTCCATAGTGGATCTAACATAATAGTGAGAGTCCAGTCCATAGTCGATCTTACATAATAGTGTGAGAGTCCAGTCCATAGTGGATCTAACATAATAGTGTGAGAGTCCAGTCCATAGTGGATCTTACATAATAGTGTGAGAGTCCAGTCCATAGTGGATCTAACATAATATTGTGAGAGTCCAGTCCATAGTGGATCTAACATAATAGTGTGAGAGTCCAGTCCATAGTGGATCTAACATAATAGTGTGAGAGTCCAGTCCATAGTGGAGCTAACATAATAAGTGTGAGAGTCCAGTTCATAGTGGATCCAACATAATAGTGTGAGAGTCCAGTCTATAGTGGATCTAACATAATATTGTGAAAGTCCAGTCCATAGTGGATCTAACATAATAGTGAGAGTCCAGTCCATAGTGGATCTAACATAATAGTGTGAGAGTCCAGTCCATAGTGGATCTAACATAATATTGTGAAAGTCCAGTTCATAGTGGATCTAACATAATAGTGTGAGAGTCCAGTCCATAGTGGATCTAACATAATAGTGTGAGAGTCCAGTCCATAGTGGATCTAACATAATAGTGAGAGTCCAGTCCATAGTGGATCTAACATAATAGTGTGAGAGTCCAGTCCATAGTGGATCTAACATAATAGTGAGAGTCCAGTCCATAGTGGATTTAACATAATAGTGAGAGTCCAGTCCATAGTGGATCTAACATAATAGTGAGAGTCCAGTCCATAGTGGATCTAACATAATAGTGTGAGAATCCAGTCCATAGTGGATCTAACATAATAATGAGAGTCCAGTCCATAGTGGATCTAACAAAATAGTGTGAGAGTCCAATCCACAGCAGGAGACCATCCTGAGCGGTCCACCCCGGGTTCCGACTTTGGACAGCCAGCACTTCATCCGTGGCCGTGAGATGTAATTGTAATCATTTAGCACTGTCAACCAGATTTATCCATCCATTTTCTACCGCTTGTCCCTCTCAGGGCCCCCGGGGGGTTCACTCGGGCGGAAGGCGGGGTCCACCCTGGACAAGTTATTAAGGTTGAAACATTTTTGCCACAACAGTTTGGCTGGCAGGGCCCCAAAGATCTACACGTCGATCATAATCGACAGGTTGGCGACCCCTGTCCTATGGTAAAAAATAAATAAATAAAAAGTTCCTGCATTTTCTTACAACTGGATCATTCCAGACACACCATCACAACACCCTGGCACCTCCCAGAGAGCACCTCTGGCATAATGAAAAATAGGTTCTGTTGTCTAGTTTGCGCTTCCATATTGCCCAGAAAAGACGATACAAATTATAATTGTGCGCTGCATTTGTCACAACATCACAAAACACCATGCAATGGGTGTGCAGTAAATGAGTGTCTCCATGGTGACAGCCGGTAGTAAACATAAAGTCCTCATTCAAATAGCTTTTGCTGTTGGTTATCAATTGTACACACAGTCTTAGTAGATCATTCGCAACATGCCCACTAATAGTAATTTTATTTGCACACACTATTTAGCACGTGTTTTTTGGTATCTTAGTAGATCCGACTTTATTTGTGGTCCTGTATAGCAGGGGTTCTTAACCTTTTTAAATCTCGGGAAGCAACTTAACCACTACAGAGGGGCACGGGGCCTATACTCAAATATTAACAATGAATGAGTCATCTTAACTTTTATCTTAACCCAGGGGTGCTCACACTTTTTCTGCAGGCGAGCTACTTTTCAATTGATCAAGTCGTGGGGATCTACCTCATTCATATATATAATTTATATTTGCTTATTTATGAAATATATGTTTTTGTTAACAAGTTAAAGGTGTTTAATGATAATGCAAGCATGTTTAACACATATAGTTAATATTGTTAATACATTAAAGGTGTTTAATGATAATACAAGTATGTTTAATACATATACCGTATTTTCCGCACTATTAGCCGCACCTAAAAACCACAAATTTTCTCAAAAGCTGACAGTGCGGCTTATAACCCGGTGCGCTTTATATATGGATAAATATTAAGATTCATTTTCATAAAGTTTCGGTCTCGCAACTACGGTAAACAGCCGCCATCTTTTTTCCCCGTAGAAGAGGAAGTGCTTCTTCTTCTACGCAAGCAACCGCCAAGGTAAGCACCCGCCCCCATAGAACAGGAAGCGCTTCTTCTTCTACTGTAAGCAACCACCCGCCCGCGTAGAAGAAGAGAAAGCGCGCGGATATTACCGTACGTTTCATTTCCTTTGTGTGTTTACATCTGTAAAGACCACAAAATGGCTCCTACTAAGCGACAGGGATCCGGTTCATGAAAAGACGCAATCTCTCCATCCGCACACGGACTACTATTTCACAGCAACTGCCTAAAGACTTTCAAGAAAAGCTGGCTACTTTCCGTGCATATTGTAAAAACAAGATAGCTGAAAAAAAGATCCGGCCAGAGAACATTATCAACATGGACGGACGAGGTTCCACTGACTTTTGATATTCCTGTGAACCGCACTGTGGATACAACGGGAGCACGTACGGTGAATATTCGCACCACAGGGAATGAGAAGTCATCCTTCACTGTGGTTCTAGCTTGCCATGCTAATGGCCAGAAACTTCCACCCATGGTGATATTCAAAAGGAAGACCTTGCCAAAAGAGACCTTTCCAGCCGGCGTCATCATAAAAGCTAACTCGAAGGGATGGATGAAGAAAAGATGAGCGAGTGGTTAAGGTAAGTTTAAGTTTACGCGAAGAGGCCGGGTGGCTTTTTTCACGCAGCTCCGTCCATGTTGATATACGACTCCATGCGCGCCTACATCACGCTGGTTTTTAATATATTATTAAAGTTTGACTGACCTATCTGACTGTTTTTTTGACATTCCTTTAGCGCAGTTAGATGCGGCTTATAACACGGGGCGGCTTATAGGTGGACAAAGTTTTGAAATATGCCGTTCATTGAAGGCGCGGCTTATAACCCAGGGCGCCTTATGGTGCGGAAAATACGGTAGTTAATATTGTTAACAAGTTAAAGGTGTTTAAAGATAATGCAAGCATATTTAACACATATAGTTAATATTGTTAACAAGTTAAAGGTGGTTAAAAATAATACAAGCATGTTTAACACAAATAGTTAATATTGTTAACAACTTAAAGGTGGTTAAAGATAATACAAGCATATTTAACACATATAGTTAATATTGTTAACAAGTTAAAGGTGGTTAAAGATAATGCAAGCATGTTTAACACATATAGATTCCTTTCTTTCATGAAGACAAGAATATAAGTTGGTGTATTACCTGATTGTGATGACTTGCATTGATTGGAATCAGACAGTAGTGATGACAACGTCCGCATTTTCGAATGGAGGAGAAAAAAAGTCCTCCTTTCTGTCCAATACCACATGAAAGTGGTTGGTTTTTGGCATCTTATTTGTCCAGCTTCCGTACTCCTTTGTATACACTTTACAAGAAATACATTGTCGGCAAACTCCGTAACTTGCTAGCTTGTGCACGCCAGCTTTCTGAGACTCTTATTTTGGTAGCGCAGGCAGGATGAAGCAGAGCTTTTATTGTGCAACTGTGCAGTCGGTCTTTGGAGTTTTGACGACAGGTACGGCGCCAGTGTCTGTTGAAATAAAGTGTTTCTTGCCTTCCAGTTGGTAATTTTAATGAGCTGGCAGCAGCCAGCGTCATCTCAGAAGACCCTCGGGTGCCGTGAATGTCAATCAAGTGACAAAAGTGACGTCATAGTGAAGATTTATGATCGCTCATTTTTAGGACTATTTTTTTAATGCCTGGCTGGTGATCGACTGACACACCCTCCGAGATCGACCTGTAGATCGAGATCAACCGGTAGATCGCGATCGACGTAATGAGCACCCCTGTCTTAACCATATTCAATAATGATATTTATCCTACTTGCAGTTTACCTGGATGAACCTTGTCAAAGCATATGAAGCTACAGTATGTGTTCATCACAACAATGAGGCTGATTAGAAAAATAAACACAAATCAAATATACTGCAAATGAAGGGACTTATGAAAACACACAATTACGCAGTGCTGAAATAAAAAATAAATAATAGCATATTTTTTGATTAACTAAACTGTCAATAAAATTTAAGTGCAGATGAAAATACAGCCTTACCGCTTTTGTTATCATTTTGGGCTTAAGAAACCTCTGTGACTTCTTCTGTTTGTTTGATACTGTCATTACTGCCACAGGTGGTGAACAAGTGTATTACAACTGAGTACGGGTTTATACCAGGGGTGCCCACACTTTCTGCAGGCCAGCTACTTTTCAATTGATCAAGTGGTGGGAATCCATCCATCCATCCATTTTCTACCGCTTATTCCCTTTTGGGGTCGCGGGGGGCGCTGGAGCCTATCTCAGCTACAATCGGGCGGAAGGCGGGGTACACCCTGGACAAGTCGCCACCTCATCGCAGGGCCAACACAGATAGGAATCAATCATTTATATTTATGTATTTAGTAATGAAAGAGAGGTTAACAAGTTTAAAAAAAAAGTCCTCCTTTCTGTCCAATACCACATGACAGTGGTTGCTTTTTGCCATCTTTTTTGTCCAGCTTCCGTACTCCTTTGTATACACTTTACAAGAAACACATAGCTTGCTAGCTTGTGTGCGCCGGCTTTCTGAGACTCTTATTTTGTTAGCGCAGGCAGGATGGAGGAGCGGTTTTATTGTGAAGACAGGAACTGTGCAGTCGGTCTTTAGAATTTTGACGGCAGGTACATCGCGAGAGTCTGTTGAAATAAAAAGTGTTTCTCGCCTTCCTGTCGGTCATTTTTTCTTAATACTGATCTGGCAGCAGCCAGCGTCATCTCACAAGACCCTCGGGTGTCGTGAATGTCAATCAAGTGACCAAAGTCACGTCTTGGTGAAGATTGATGATCCGTCATTTTTAGGTACATTTTTTAATGCCTGGCTGGCGATCGACTAACACACCCTCCACTATCGACTAACACACCCTTCGCCATCGACTGACACACCCTCCGCCATCGACTGACTAACCCTCCGCCACCGACTGACACACCCCCCGCCACCGACTGACACACCCTCCGCCATCCACAGACACACTCTCCGCCACCGACTGACACACCCTCCGCCATCGACTGACACACCAGCCGCCACCGACTGACACACCCTCCGCCATCGACTGACACACCTTCCGCCATCAACTGACACACACTCCGCCACCGACTGACACACCCTCCGTCATCGACTGACACACCCTCCGTCATTGACTGACACACCCTCCGCCACCGACTGACACACCCTCCGCCATCCACTGACACACCCTCCGCCATCCACTGACACACCAGCCACCACCGACTGACACACCCTCCGCCACCGACTGACACACCCTCCGCCATCCACTGACACACCCTCCGCCATCCACTGACACACCAGCCACCACCGACTGACACACCCTCCGCCACCGACTGACACACCCTGCGCCATCCACTGACACGCCCTCTGCCATCTTCTGACACACCCTCCGCCATCGACTGACAAACCCCCCGCCACCGACTGACACACCCTCTGCCATCCACAGACACACCCTCTGCCACCGACTGACACACTCTCCGCCATCGACTGGGACACCCTCCACCATCGACTGACACACCCTCCGCCACCGACTGACACACCCTCCGCCACCGACTGACACACCCTCCACCATCGACTGACACACCCTCCGCCATCGACTGACACACCCTCCGCCATCGACTGACACACCCTCCGCCATCGACTGACAAACCCCCCGCCACCGACTGACACACCCTCCGCCATCCACAGACACACCCTCCGCCACCGACTGACACACCCTCCGCCATCGACTGACACACCCTCCACCATCGACTGACACACCCTCCGCCACCGACTGACACACCCTCCGCCACCGACTGACACACCCTCCGCCACCGACTGACACACCCTCCGCCACCGACTGACACACCCTCCGCCACCGACTGACACACCCTCTGCCATCCACAGACACACCCTCCGCCACCGACTGACACACTCTCCGCCATCGACTGACACACCCTCCGCCATCGACTGACACACCCTCCGCCATCGACTGACAAACCCCCCGCCACCGACTGACACACCCTCCACCATCGACTGACACACCCTCCGCCATCGACTGACACACCCTCCGCCATCGACTGACACACCCTCCGCCATCGACTGACACACCCTCCGCCATCGACTGACAAACCCCCCGCCACCGACTGACACACCCTCCGCCATCCACAGACACACCCTCCGCCACCGACTGACACACCCTCCGCCATCGACTGACACACCCTCCGCCACCGACTGACACACCCTCCGCCACCGACTGACACACCCTCCGCCACCGACTGACACACCCTCCGCCACCGACTGACACACCCTCCGCCACCGACTGACACACCCTCCGCCACCGACTGACACACCCTCCGCCATCCACTGACACACCCTCCGCCACCGACTGACACACCCTCCGACTGACACACCCTCCGCCACCGACTGACACACCCTCCTCCATCCACTGACACACCCTCCGCCATCCACAGACACACCCTCCGCCATCCACAGACACACCCTCCTCCACCGACTGACACATCCTTCGCCATCCACTGACACACCCCCCGCCACCGACTGACACACCCTCCGCCACCGACTGACACACCCTCCGCCACCGACTGACACACCCTCCGCCACGACTGACACACCCTCCGCCATCCACAGACACACCCTCCGCCATCCACAGACACACCCTCCGCCACCGACTGACACACCCTCCGCCATCCACTGACACACCCTCCGCCATCCACTGACACACCCTCCGCCACCGACTGACACACCCTCCTCCACCGACTGACACACCCTCCGCCATCCACAGACACACCCTGCGCCACCGACTGACACACCCTCCTCCACCGACTTACACACCCTCCGCCATCCAGACACACCCTCCACCACCGACTGACACACCCTCCGCCACCGACTGACACACCTTCCGCCACCGACTGACACACCAGCCACCACCGACTGACACACCCTCCGCCATTGACTGACACACCTTCCACCATCGACTGACACACTCTTCGTCATCGACTGACACACCCTCCGCCACCGACTGACACACCTTCCGCCATCGACTGACACACCCTCCGCCACCGACTGACACACCCTCCGCCATAGACTGACACACCCACCGCCACCGACTGACACACCCTCCACCACCGAATGACACACCCTCCACCATCAACTGACACTCTCCGCCATCCACTGACACACCCTCCGCCATCGACTGACACGCCTTCTGCCATCCACTGACACACCCTCTACCATCGACTGACACACCCTCCGCCATCGACCGACACACCCTCTGCCATCGACCGGTAGCTTGCCATCGACGTAATTGGCACCTCTGGGTTATACAGACCACAACTGAGAAACAGCTCTTTTTTGGCGGCCCTCGAGGTCCCCTGCCCTATGGTTAAGAAACACTGTTTTAAAGGACACAGTATTATCAAGGTGTTATTTTCTTCTCTCACTAATGTCGGACTAAATGCCTGCCTGACCAACTAACTCACTCAGATGGCAATTCCTTCATGGCCAAATGATAATACTCTCTGAACTTGACTGGCCTGCACAGAGTCCTGACCTGAACCCGATACCACACCTTTGGGATGAATTAGAACGGAGACTGAGAGCCAGGCCTTCTCCACCAACATCAGCGTGTGACCTCACCAATGCGCTTTTGGAAGAATGGTGGAAAATTCCTATAAACACACTCGGAAACCTTGTGGACAGCCTTCCCAGAAGAGTTGAAGCTGTAATAGCTGCAAAAGGTGTCATATTGAACCCTATGGGTTAGGAATGGGATGGCACTTCAACTTCATATGTGAGTCAAGGCAGGTGGACAAATACTTTTGGCAATATACTGTAAGTACTTGAACACATTATGCATTTTTACAGCTTATTTGTGATTAGTTGGTAAATCATTTCTGCATAATATAGTGCAACTCAATAAACATGATGTAGTACTTACTGTAGGCTTGTTTTGTACAGCACTTTACTAAATCTGCTCAGATTGGTTAGAAATGAGTGCACCGTTAACAATTATGTACATAAATAATAACACTATGAATTTTTGTCCTATTCTAAAAAATCAAGAGCCAGTCTTTTGTGACAAATCAAGATCATTTTTCAATCTTTTCACTCATCCATCATTTGTTCTCTACCGCTCATCCCCCCTTTTTTAAGACAATAAACACAAGAACATGAAATATGAAGTTACAAATAGCAATAATAATAATAATAATCTTGACTTACCTTTTTGCGTTATGTTGCCTTGAAATCCCTGCTCATGGTTTGTTTGAAACCTCCAAGATCTTCTCTGGCACATCTGCTCAGCTTTTATAGCACCCTGGTCACGGACACACACACACACACACACACACACACGCTTTCAGAGATTGTGTGACCACTGATGAGCAAATATCTGCAAAATACATACAATACAGTACTTCTGCAATGGTATAGTCAGTGCAGCAGTTTTTTCTTAGTAAACATGCATTACTTAGGTATACATCGGTGTGTGTGTGTAGCCTGAGTACACAACTGTACAGACACGTTCGTTGTGTGTAAATTGGTGGGACACACACACACACACTAAGCTATCATTGTCTCACACTGGTCACCAACGTTACAGCCTGTAGTGAAACCCCTTGATAGAAGGTTTTAAAGTGTGTGTACCGTGTGTGTGTGGATGTGTGTGTGTATGCTTATCAGTCCTCCACACATACATATGTCACAAAAAAGCTCAAGCGCACACACACACACACGCACACAATACTCTTCGTATTTCACCGCGTCAATAGGGTGAAAGGAGCTCATCCCAGCCTTTTTCTATTGTGGACGAGCTAACTCTTCTTCTCCTTATGCGCTGCACACAAAAGAGTGAACATTTGTCACACGATGCACCCCTCGAATGTTGTTGGTGCTGTTACTTTTCTGATAATAACAGTCTTTGAGAGCCATCGATAAACACATTTTTACTCGAGATGTCCGATAATGGCTTTTTTGCCGATATCCGATATTGTCCAACTCTTAATTACCGATTCCACTATCAACCGATACCGATATATACCGTGGTAGAATTAACACATTATTATGCCTCATTTTGTTGTGATGCCCCACTGGATGCATTAAATCAGGGGTGCTCACACTTTTTCTGCAGGCGAGCTACTTTTCAATTGATCAAGTCGTGGGGATCTACCTCATTCATATATATAATTTATATTTACTTATTTATGAAATATATGTTTTTGTTAATAAGTTAAAGGTGTTTAATGATAATGCAAGAATGTTTAATACATATAGTTAATATTGTTAACAAGTTAAAGGCGTTTAATGATAATACAAGCATGTTTAACACATATAGTTAATATTGTTAACAAGTTAAAGGTGTTTAATGATAATACAAGCATGTTTAACACATATAGTTAATATTGTTAATAAGTTAAAAGTGTTTAAAGATAATACAAGCATGTTTAACACATATAGTTCATATTGTTAATAAGCTAAAGGTGTTTAAAGATAATGCAAGCATGTTTAACACATATAGTTAATATTGTTAACAAGTTAAGGTGTTTAAAGATAATACAAGCATGTTTAACACATATAGTTAATATTGTTAATAAGTTAAAGGTGTTTAAAGATAATGCAAGCATGTTTAACACATATAGTTAATATTGTTAACAAGTTAAAGGTGTTTAAAGATAATACAAGCATGTTTAACACATATAGATTCCTTTCTTTCATGAAGACAAGAATATAAGTTGGTGTATTACCTGATTGTGATGACTTGCATTGATTGGAATCAGACAGTGGTGCTAAAAACGTCCGCATTTTCGAATGGAGGAGAAAAAAGTCCTCCTTTCTGTCCAATACCACATGAAAGTGGTTGGTTTTTGGCATCTTATTTGTCCAGCTTCCGTAGTCCTTTGTATACACTTTACAAGAAATACATTGTCGGCAAACTCCGTAGCTTGCTAGCTTGTGCACGCCAGCTTTCTGAGACTCTTGTTTTGTTAGCGCAACTGTGCAACTGTGCAGTCGGTCTTTGGAGTTTTGACGACAGGTACGGCGCCAGAGTCTGTTGAAATAAAGTGTTTCTCACCTTCCAGTCGGTAATTTTAATGAGCTGGCAGCAGCCAGCGTCATCTCAGAAGACCCTCGGGTGCCGTGAATGTCAATCAAGTGACGAAAGTGACGTCATAGTGAAGATTTATGATCGCTCATTTTTAGGACTATTTTTTTAATGCCTGGCTGGTGATCGACTGACACACCCTCCGAGATCGACCGGTAGCTTGCGATTGACGTAATGAGCACCCCTGCATTAAACAATGTAACAAAGTTTTCCAAAATAAATCAACTCAAATTATGGAAAAAAAATGCCAACATGGCATTGCCGTATTTATTATTGAAGTCACAAAGTGCATTATTTTTTTTAACATGCCTCAAAACAGCAGCTTGGAATTTGGGACATGCTCTCCCTGAGAGAGCGTGAGGAGGTTGAGGTGGGCAGGGTTGGGGTGGGGCGCAGGGTTTAGGGGTAGGGGGTAGCGGGTAGCAGGGGGTGTATATTGTAGTGTCCCGGAAGAGTTAGTGGTGCAAGGGGTGCTGGGTATTTGTTCTGTTGTTTTTATGTTGTGTTACGGTGCGGATGTTCTCCCGAAATGTGTTTGTCGTTCTTGTTTGGTGTGGGTTCACAGTGTGGCGCATATTTGTAACAGTGTTAAAGTTGTTTATACGGCCACCCTCAGTGTGACCTGTATGGCTATTGACCAAGTATGCGTGGATTCACTTGTGTGTGTGAAAAGCCGTAGATATTATGTGATTGGGCCGGCACTCAAAGGGACGCCCCCAATATTGTTGTCTTGGTGGAGATCGGGAGAAATTCGGGAGATTGTCGGGAGGGTCACTGAAATTCGGGAGTCTCCCGGGAAAACCGGGAGGGTTGGCAAGTATGACTGGGAGACGCAACGGCTCTGTACTTCTCCCTACGTCCGTGTACAACTCGTACATTGTCCGATACCGATAATTTCCAATATTACATTTTAAAGCATTTATCGGCTGATAATATCGGCAGTCCGATATTATCGGACATCTCTAATTTTTACCTTCGCTATGCCTGCCGTCTCTGCATCCTGGGGTCAGGCTCAAAGCTTTGTTCGCTTGAACCTGACATGTATAACACATCACTCAATTTCTTTTCATTGATTTATGCCAATTCCAACGACATCAAGCATTATATTCAATTCATTTTTTTTAATGAATAAGTTATTTTATATCTATTATAATCTTATTACATATTTTAGCATAATTGGGGCACTAAGCAAAATTATTTATTTCGAGACACCATCTTATAAGATTTTAATTTTGTATTTATGTGAAACTATGTTTAGCTTTTTTTTTAAATTATTAAATCAACCTTTAATTTGATGGATGTTTTGTATTAAAACAAATGGGGGAAAAATGTACAATAATGTATTTTCTTAGCTCAAGATAATTAAAACATAAACTTGCATATTTTCCTATTTAAAAGTATAATAGGAATGTTGGAGGTAATTATATTCTTTTCAGTGACAGAACAGGAAGGGTCTAGGAATAGTCTGCGGTAAACTTGAATATGAAGCGGCCTGTCAGTCATTCATTGGCATTTTTATATGTGCTTATTCACGCAAAATGCGAGGCGAGTGATCTGTGTTTAAGGAACATGACGAGCCATATTCATTAGGTAAAGTCGCGGTCAAAAGTGTACATACACTTGTAAAGAACATCATGTCATGGCTGTCTTAAGTTTCCAATCATTTTTACAACTCTTGTTTGTTTGTGATGTAGTGATTGGAGCACATACTTGTTGGTCACAAAAAACATTCATGAAGTTTGCTTCTTTTATGAATTTATTATGGCTCTACTGAAAATGTGAGGGTCAAAAGTATACATACAGCAATGTTAATATTTGCTTACATGTCCCTTGGCAAGTTTACCTGCAATAAGGCACTTTTGGTAGCCATCCACAAGCTTCTGCTTGAATTTTTGACCACTCCTCTTGACAAAATTGGGACAGTTCAGCTAAATGTGTTGGTTTTCTGACATGGACTTGTTTCTTCAGCATTGTCCACACATTTAAGTCAGGACTTTGGGAAGGCCATTCTAAAACCTTCATTCTAGCCTGATTTAGCCATTCCTTTACCACATTTGACGTGTGTTTGGGGTCATTGTCCTGTTGGAACACCCAACTGCGCCCAAGATCCAACCTCCGGGCTGATGGTTTTAGCTTGTCTTGAAGAATTTGGAGGTAATCCTCCTTTTTCATTGTCCCATTTACTCTCTGTAAAGCACCAGTTCCATTGACAGCAAAGCAGGCCCAGAGCATAATACTACCACCACCATGCTTGACGGTAGGCATGGTGTTCCTGGGATTAAAGGCCTCACCTTTTCTCCTCCAAACATATTGCTGGGTATTGTGGCCAAACAGCTAAATTTTTGTTTCATCTGACCACAGAACTTTCCTCCAGAAGGTCTTATCTTTGTCCATGTGATGTCAGTAAATATTAACATTGCTGTATGTATACTTTTGACCCTCACATTTTCAGTAGACCCATACCTGCCAACTTTTGAAATCAGAAAAACCTAGTAGCCAGGGTCCAGGGGCCGCAGGCCCCGGTAGGTCCAGGACAAAGTCCTGGTGGGGGGTTCAGGGGGGGTTTGCCCCCGACGCAAAATGATTATTAGCATTCACAGGTTAAAATGTTGCTAAAACCATCACTTTTCTATCAGTCACAGTGACTTTTCAAAACAAAAATATTACAGCAAAAATCATATGGGTTGATTGACATGTTTATTCTGTAAGCTAACTTCAATAGCTTGAAATTATTTTGAGAAAATAAAAAAGCATACCATTGAAACAAATGTCTGTGACGTTACAATAAACGAGTATAAATTTTAACATCTAAGATATTAAAAAAAGACATTTGTTTTCCTCTCATGATAAATTAAATATTTATACCATTCAATCAATGCCTTATGCTTTTTCAATATTATGTGATTATTTCTTTTGATAACCACAATATCATACCTTGACATCTTTAAAAGAAATTCAGTGAAAATATGCAGTTCACCATGCAAATGTGTTTTGGTAAATAAAGTTATGATTGTAAATGTATTCAAAATCTTTTGACATTAACTTTATATGTTGAAACTTTCAACAACTTGAAAGAATAAGATTTTTGAGAGTATTTGGTTCAAATTACACAATATAAATAAGACATGTCATTATTGATATTGCAGACATTATTGTAACAAGAAACTTCAGGTCGAAATTTTGGTTTATGAAAGAAATACAAATAAATATAAATATAAAACTTCATGACGACATTTTTCAAATTAATAAAGAGTAATAGAATAGTATGATAGTTATATGTTACTTGTTTTGAACATGTTATCGTTATCACAAATAAAAAGATATACTGTACACAGAAATTATTTTTGATTTGATTTATTGTTTATGTAATAAAAGATTTACTTAAAATGTTATGTTTTGTAAGTTTTTTTATGCTACGAACTGTACTTACCGGCGATGTAAACCGAAGGAGACATTTCCGTAATGAAAGCTGCAACACCCTTTTTAGATCCCATCATCACTGCAGCATTATCGGCAGCAAAGCAAACCAAATTCTGCCAAGGAATTTCGTTTGAGTCTATTTCTTCCGCGAGTATTTTGTAAATGTTTTCGCCTGTGGAAGCCGTATTGCATTCCCTCAAAGACAGAAGTACTGACAATACTTTTCCAATGTGCAACGGCATTAGACTTGTGTTTTTTTGTCCCAACGTGGCCTTTTACATCGCTAATTCCTCCGTGTCCGATCGAAAAATCTTGTCTGCACAAGGTGCAATTCGCGTAGTTTTCACCCTTTTTGGAACGGATAATTATTCCCGGATAGGCTTTTGAATATTCTTCACGGAATGACTGCAGTTTTCTTTTCGGTTTAAGACTCGTTTGCGATTTTTCTCCGGCTGATTCCATGATCGTTCGCTCGTTTGGAAACAATGGCCTCGTGCTTGGCAGCGGTGCTATAAATAGCCTCGCGCATGGCATTCGGAATGGCTCGATAGGAAGTTACGGGAAGCAGTGTCGATTGTCATTGTTGTTACGCGATTTCGTGAATACAACTTTAAAAAAAAAATTTAATTAATGAAAAACAGTATTTTTTATCACTGCAACCGTAACCCGGAATAGGTTGATGAAAACCGTACTAATTACGGGAAAACCGGAGTAGTTGGCAGGTATGGAACACCCAACTGCGCCCAAGATCCAACCTCCGGGCTGATGATTTTAGCTTGTCCTGAAGAATTTGGAGGTAATCCTCCTTTTTCATTGTCCCATTTACTCTCTGTAAAGTACCGGTTGCATTGGCAGCAAAACAGGCCCAGAGCATAATACTACCACTACCATGCTTGACGGTAGGAATGGTGTTCCTGGGATTAAAGGCCTCACCTTTTCTCCTCCAAACATATTGCTGGGTATTGTGGCCAAACAGCTACATTTTTGTTTCATCTGACCACAGAACTTTCCTCCAGAAGGTCTTATCTTTGTCCATGTGATGTCAGTAAATATTAACATTGCTGTATGTATACTTTTGACCCTCACATTTTCAGTAGACCCATAATAAATTCATAAAAGAAGCAAACTTCATGAATGTTTTTTGTGACTAACAAGTGCTCCAATCATCCATCTTTCCATCAATCCATTTTGGGTTTGCGGGGGGTGCTGGAGCCTTTCTCAGCTGCATTCGGGCGGAAGGCGGGGTACACCCTGGACAAGTCGCCACCTCATCACAGTGCTCCAATCCCTCTAATCACAAAAAAATATGAGTTGTAGAAATTACTGGAAACTTAGACAGCCATGACATGATGTTCTTTCCAACTTTTGACCACGACTGTACATCAAGTCAACACACAAATAACTGTAGAAGACATGGGGTGAATACACCATCAATAAAGGATTGAATAAGTTCACCTGCTTTTCAAAGCATGTAATATTACAAACTATGTCGTTGAATGTATTAATAATCTACTAACCAGCCTCAGGAAGACTATAGTTTGCATGTAAAGATGAGTAAACAGGCCACTAAAAAGCAACTATGCATGTTTGTTCAGGGGATGGCAATATGTCTGCTACACAAAGAAGGGTTTTCTAACATTGTAATGAGATACTTTTATCTCTTTGTGTCCTTGTCTGGAACAACAAAGCACTTCTAGAATGCAGTATTATCAAGGCCACCCCTTCTTATACGCAGGTCAGGCATGTCAAATGTCAATTCATGAAATAAAAGGTGTTTCGTATGCATGTTGCACAAACGGTTTATAACATTTCTCTCAGTTTGTAATACTTTGAATGTGTGGTAATGTTCATCAAAGTTTTTTAGTGAATAGCTTCTGTGTCAATGAAAGAATGGCATGGTCAACCTTCATTTTCCCCATATGAATATTATAGACTGTTGTCTGAAGAAATGTGTAGAAATTGAAAATCATAAGACACATTGGACACAAAATGAGCTTTGAAAAGGCCATCAAATGCGTCAAATGAGATGTTTGTCCATGAAGATAAAGAAGCGGTCAATCTTACTCTTATGGCGCCAGAAGGTACGGCTGACGGTTCTGCTGATTACCAAGACGCTCTTCCAACCTGCAGCCAGACGGGTTGAAAATAAAATGGTATAACAAAAAGTGATTATTTTAACATCCTATGTCAAATTCAATGTTACTTCTTTCATCCATTGCTTAGCTACAGCTAGATAGTGGCATGACAGATTATTAGGGGCGAAACCATTGCTCAATAGATCCATTTATATTCCTAAAATTCAAGTACGTCTTCCTCCTCGCCTCCGACGACGACGGTGTCTTCCACGACGTCTTCCTCGCCTCCGACGTTTTCCACGATGACGACGTCTTCCTCCTCGCCTCCGACAATGACGGTGTCTCCCACGACGTCTTCCTCGCCTCCGACGTTTTCCACGATGACGACGTCTTCCTCCTCGCCTCCGATGACGACGGCGTCTTCCTCCTCGCCTCCGACGACGACGGCGTCTTCTTCCTCGCCTCCGACGACGGCGGCGTCTTCCTCGCCTCCGACGACGGCGGCGTCTTCCACGACGACATCTTTCTCGCCTCCTTCTTCCTCGCCTCCTTTTTCCTCAATGGCGTCTTCCTCCTCGCCTCCGACGACGACGGCGTCTTCCTCCTCGCCTCGGACAGCAACGGCGTCTTCCTCCTCGCCTCCGACGACGACGGCGTCTTCCTCCTCGCCTCGGACAGCAACGGCGTCTTCCTCCTCGCCTCGGACAGCAACGGCGTCTTCCTCCTCGCCTCGGACAGCAACGGCGTCTTTCTCCTCGCCTCGGACAGCAACGGCGTCTTCCTCCTCGCCTCCAACGACGACTTCTTCTTCCTCGCCTCCGACGACGATGGTGTCTTCCACAACGTCTTTCTCGCCTACGACGTTTTCCACGAGGATGGCGTCTTCCTCCTCGCCTCCGACGACGATGGCGTCTTCTTCCTCGCCTCCAACGACGTCTTCCCTTTCGCATCCGACGACGGCGTCTTCCCTTTCGCCTCCGATGACGACGGCGTCTTCCTCTTTGCCTCAGACGACGACGGCCTCTTCCTCTTCGCCTTCGACGAGGAAGGCATCTTTCTCGCCTCCTTCTTCCTCAACGGCGTCTTCCTCCTCGCCTCAGACGATGGCGTCTTCCTCCTCGCCTCCGACGACGACGGCGTCTTCTTCCTCGCCTCCGACGACGTCTTCCCTTTCGCCTCCGATGACGACGGCATCTTCCTCTTCGCCTCCGACGAGGACGGCGTCTTCCTCTTCGCCTCCGACGAGGACGGCATCTTTCTCGCCTCCTTCTTCCTCAACGGCGTCTTCCTCCTCGCCTCCAACGACGACTTCTTCTTCCTCGCCTCCGACGACGATGGTGTCTTCCACGTCTTTCTCGCCTCCGACGTTTTCCACGACGATGGCGTCTTCCTGCTTGCCTCCGAAGACGACGGCGTCTTCCTCCTTGCCTCCGACGACGATGGCGTCTTCCTCCTCGCCTCCGACGACGTCTTCCCTTTCGCCTCCGACGACGGCGTCTTCCCTTTCGCCTCCGATGACGACGGCGTCTTCCTCTTCGCCTCCGACGAGGACGGCGTCTTTCTCGCCTCCTTCTTCCTCAACGGCGTCTTCCTCCTCGCCTCCAACGACGACTTCGTCTTTCTCGCCTCCGACATTTTCCACGACGATGGCGTCTTCCTCCTTGCCTCCGACGACGATGGCGTCTTCCTCTTCGCCTCCGACGACGTCTTCCCTTTCGCCTCCGACGACGGCGTCTTCCCTTTCGCCTCCGACGACGGCGTCTTCCCTTTCGCCTCCGACGACGGCGTCTTCCCTTTCGCCTCCGACGACGGCGTCTTCCTCCTCGCCTCCGACGACATCTTCCCTTTCGCATCCGACGACGGCGTCTTCCCTTTCGCCTCCGATGACGACGGCGTCTTCCTCTTTGCCTCAGACGACGACGGCCTCTTCCTCTTCGCCTTCGACGAGGACGGCATCTTTCTCGCCTCCTTCTTCCTCAACGGCGTCTTCCTCCTCGCCTCCAACGACGACTTCGTCTTTCTCGCCTCCGACATTTTCCACGACGATGGCGTCTTCCTCCTCGCCTCCGAAGACAACGGCGTCTTCCTCCTTGCCTCCGACGACGATGGCGTCTTCCTCCTCGCCTCCGAAGACGACGGCGTCTTCCTCCTTGCCTCCGACGACGATGGCGTCTTCCTCTTCGTCTCCGACGACGTCTTCCCTTTCGCCTCTGACGACGGCGTCTTCCCTTTCGCCTCCGACGACGGCGTCTTCCTCCTCGCCTCCGACGACGTCTTCCCTTTCGCCTCCGACGACGGCGTCTTCCCTTTCGCCTCCGATGACGACGGCCTCTTCCTCTTCGCCTCCGACGAGGACGGCATCTTTCTCGCCTCCTTCTTCCTCGCCTACTTCCTCCTCGCCTCAGACGACGACTTCTTCTTCCTCGCCTCCGACGACGATGGTGTCTTCCACAACGTCTTTCTCGCCTCCGACGTTTTCCACGACGATGGCGTCTTCCTCCTCGCCTCTGACGACGACGTCGTCGTCTTCCTCCTCGCCTCCAACGACGTCTTCCCTTTCGCCTCCAATGACGACGACGACGGCCTCTTCCTCTTCGCCACCGACGAGGACGGCGTCTTCCTCTTCCCTTTCGCCTCCGACGACGAAGGCGGTGTCTTCCCTTTCGCCTCCGATGACGACGGCGTCTTCCTCTTCGCCTCAGACGACGACGGCCTCTTCCTCTTCGCCTCCGACGAGGACGACGACTTCCTCTTCGCCTCCGACGAGGACGACGACTTCCTCTTCGCCTACGACGAGGACGGCGTTTTCCTGTTCGCCTCAGACGGACCGCACCACGGCGCGGCCCACCTCCTTATTTCCAGCGGGCCGCACCACGGCGCCGCCCACCTCCTTGTCTCTCGACTATTCATGGCCACCTTTGGCGCCAACAGCAGCGTCGCCCAGGACTTGGGTGCAGGACTCACAGACTGCTGAGGTAATATATGTTAGCTAACTAGACAATCAGATGGACAGTGGCTATACAGTATTATACAAGTCTAAATTTAGTCTAGCTTTCCAACCCAATTTTGTGTAAACCACCTTCGTGAAATGTGTGGGACAAAATATGTGATAAAACAGGAAAAGGCCCTGCCACACTTACCTGACACATGGAATGGGGTGGTTTTTGGGGTTACTGAACTACCAGGCTATGAACTATAGGTTATACTACAGACTATAGATCCCTAAGATATATAGATATCTATTATCTATAACCTAATCATATTGTTTCTTCAACTTAAAAAATAGCTAACCGTTTTTTTCCCCCCTTCTCTGGGATTATATTCCCAGTTTTGATCTCGGACGTCTGGTCACTTATAGCATATAAGAATATTCTATTACTGCTAAGCAAACTATGAATAGTAAAACATGTGTCCTTTATCATAGCTACACTGGGCTGGCTCAGGGTGGAGGACAGAGTAAAACAACTTGCACTGAGCCCAGTCTATAAAATCCACTACACCTCCCTGATACCGAAGTACATGTCAAACTACTTAACGTAAATGACCGCCATAACCACAACACCAAGGTCTTAACTCATTCTCTTTCTATGCCACATCAATATGGAATGCACTCCTAACAGGTGTAAAGGAAAGGGCATCTCTATCCTCCTTCAAAACCGCACTAAAACAACACCCCCAGGCAACTTCAACCCTAAACTAACACCCTCCCTTCCACATCCCACCTCCCCGGATTGTAAATAATCAAATGTAGATACTTATTCTTATGCTTTCTGATCTCTCTCTGTCCACTACTTGCTGTACATATCCTACCAAGTCAGACCTACACTGTTCCAATGTCCATTTCTCTGATGATGCAATTGTTGATGACTGAAGTGTTGATATCAACCAAACCTAACACCCCCTCCACATCCCGGATTGTAAATAATGTAAATAATACTATGTATATACCCTGATGATTAACTTGTGTGATGACTGTATTAGGATGATAGTATATATCTGTATCATGAATCAATTTAAGTGGACCCCGACTTAAAGAAGTTGAAAAACTTATTGGGATGTTACCATTTAAAGTTAAAGTACCAATGATTGTCACACACACACTAGGTGTGGCGAAATTATTCTCTGCATTTGACCCATCACCTTTGATCACCCCCTGGGAGGTGAGGGGAGCAGTGGGCAGCAGCGGTGGCCGCGCCCGGGAATCATTTTTGGTGATTTAATCCCCAATTCCAACCCTTGATGCTGAGTGCCAAGCAGGGAGGTAACGGGTCCCATTTTTATAGTCTTTGGTATGACTCGGCCGGGGTTTGAACTCACGACCTACCTTAGTGGTCAATTGTACGGAATATGTACTGTACTGTGCAATCTACTAATAAAAGTTTCAATCAATCAATTTCAAAACACGCATGACAAAAAAGCGCGTGAAAATCAGTGGTATTCAGTGAGGTAAGATGAATTAAATGCACCTGCCAAATGAATTGCACTGAGTGAAGCGGATCACCACTCCAAGATGGCGGCCCCGCGTCTCGCCAGTAGCGCTCCATGCTGCGTCTACTTATAAGATGTCAATGACTGCACATTGTCCTTCAAATAAACAAATACAATACAATACATTAGCTGTGTTCTAACTTGAAAAACAGCATCAAATGTCCCACATTGTGTCACAATCTAATTCACTTGCATTTTACAGCTAGTTCCCTGAACTATTAATACATTAAAGCAGTGGTCCCCAATCTTTTTGTAACTGCGGACCGGTCAACGCTTGAAAATTTGTCCCACAGACCAGGGCAGGGGTGGGGGGGTGTAGTTATTTTATTTTTTTTGTCATCATAAGAAAATACAATCGTGTGTGCTTACGGACTGTATACCTGCAGACTGTATTGATCTATATTCATATATAATGTAGGAACCAGAAATATTGATAACAGAAAAACAACCCTTTTGTGCGAATGAGTGTGTGGGAGGGAGGTTTTTGGGGTTGGTGTACTAATTGTAAGTAGTGATGGGTCCGGCAACACCGATGCATCGGCGCATGCGTCGAGCTCATAGAGCAAAACCCTGTGTCGGTGCACGTACCGCTTTTAGAAAGTCACGTGACCGATCATGAGCTGTTTTGGTCACGTGACCGATACGCGAACTGTGTCGCCTCCTCTGTGCCCTGTGAGCGGGTCTTTTCTACAGCCGGAGAAATAATAACTAAGAAGAGAAATCGTCTAAAATGTAATACGTCGGAAAAAACTTTTTTTTTAATAAAAATGTGTAAAAAAATTTAATTAAAACAATTCCCAGTCCACAATCATCCACAACACGTTCTCTTAGATTTCCATGTTATGATACATGTTCACATTATTTATTGACTGTATCTAAAAAAGATACAAATATATTTTTATTTAAATGAAGATATGAAATAATCCTAAATGAAATACAATGACTTGGTTTATATTATTGTATATACTAGGGCAGGGGTCACCAACGCGGTGCCCGCGGTCACCAGGTAGCCCGTAAGGACCAGATAAGTCGCCCGCTGGCCTGTTCTAAAAATAGCTCAAAGAGCAGCACTTACCAGTGAGCTGCCTCTATTTTTTAAATTGTATTTATTTACTAGCAAGCTGGTCTCGCTTTGCTCGACATTTTTAATTCTAAAAGAGACAAAACTCAAATAGAATTTGAAAATCCAAGAAAATATTTTAAAGACTTGGTCTTCACTTGGAATAAGCGGTAGAAAATGGATGGATGGATGGGTCTTCACTTGTTTAAATAAATTCATTTATTTTTTTACTTTGCTTTTTATTACTTTTAGAAATACAATTTTAGAGAAAAAATACAACCTTAAAAATGATTTTAGGATTTTTAAACAAATATACCTTTTTAGCTTTTAAATTTCTTCCTCTTCTTTCCTGACAATTTAAATCAATGTTCAAGTAATTTTTTTTATTATTATTGTAAAGAATAATAAATATTTTAGCTTCTGTTTTTTCGACGAAGAATATTTGTGAAATATTTCTTCAAACTTACTATGATTAAAATTCAAAAAAATTATTCTGGCAAATCTAGAAAATCTGTAGAATCAAATTTAAATCTTATTTCAAAGTATTTTGAATTTCTTTTAAAAATTTTGTTCTGGAAAATCTAGAAGAAATACTGATTTGTCTTAGTTAGAAATTTAGCTTGGTCCAATTTGTTAAATATTCTAACAAAGTGCAGATTGGATTTTAACCAATTTAAAACATGTCATCAAAATTCTAAAATGTATCTTAATCAGGGAAAATTACTAATGATGTTCCATAAATTCTTTTTTAAATTTTTTCAAAAAGATTCAAATAAGCTAGTTTTTCTCTTCTTTTTGTCAGTTGAATTTTGAATTATAAAGAGTCGAAATTGAAGATAAACTATGTTTCAAAATTTTATTTTAATTTTTTTTCGTGTTTTCTCCTCTTTTAAACCGTTCAATTAAGTGTTTTTTTCATCATTTATTCTCTACAAAAAACCTTCCGTAAAAGGAAAAAAAAATGTACGACGGAATGACAGACAGAAATACCCATTTTTTTATATATGTAAATGTATTTATTTAGCTATTCTTGTTTAAATCACACTTACGTGTAACTTACAAATGACAATATATTTATTTATTTAAGTGTGTATCAAACTGGTAGCCCTTCGCATTAATCAGTACCCAAGAAGTAGTTTTTGGTTTCAAAAAGGTTGGTGACCCCTGTACTAGGGCATCAAATCAGTGTCAGTTGAGTCGGTCCATAGGTTGCCTGTAGGGATTTTTAATGTCCAGCAGATGTCAGTATTTAGTGACACAGTATCGACACAGTATCAATACAGTTTTGCAATGTGTCGAAACGCTTCATGACGCCTCATCAACCCATCACTAATTGTAAGTGTATCTTGTGTTTTTTATGTTGATTTAATAAAAAAAAAAAATATATATATTTTTTTTTTAAATGTCTTGTGCGGCTCGGTACCAATCGATCCACGGACCGGTACCACTGCATACAAGCACTACCATTGTGAAAGTACGTTTTGCACTTTAAACCGGAAGTAAGGAAACGCTTTTATTGTGAAATTACGTTTTTAGCGTCAAACCGGAAGTAACGTTTTTTTTTTTTTTTTTTTTCGCAAATTAGCGCTAGTAACTATTCATTAAGTCAAATTTCAAATGAAGATGGCTGTATTTCTAAAGGAACGTGACATTGCTTGCACTGTCACCATGCACTCTGTGAACTTAAAACATCAATAAGGTCAGTAGGTATCAGAGGTGGGACCAAGTCATTGTTTTGCAAGTCACAAGTAAGTCTCAAGTCTTTGCCCTCAAGTCCGAGTCAAGTCCCGAGTCAAGACAGGCAAGCCCCGAGTCAAGTCCAAAGTCAAGACTGGAAAGTCTCAAGTCAAGTCCTAAGTCCTGCATTTTGAGTTTCGAGTCCTTTCAAGTCCTTTTAACCACAGACTAATATATTAACACAGATTGTGTATGCTTTTCAAACGCTGTATTTATTTATTAAAACAAGTGCATTTTAAATTGCAGGAAAGAAAATTGTGCTGACATTGCACTTTATAATAGCACTATTAACCAGTCATTTTAAACATTAACTCATTCCTTTACAGAACAAACACATTGAAAAATAAAGTGCAAATGTACTTATTTGTACAAAAGTGTTAACATTGAAAAAACATGACATATACGTGAACATAACAAAAAAGTTGTACTTTTTATATGTCAGGGCCCTATGCTGCATTGCATTTGCAAAAGACCAAATTAGCCAAGAGTCTGTCAGTCATTTGTGCACGATGGGGGCGTAGTATGATGCCACCATGGCTGAAAACTCGCTCCACTGGAGCACTGGAGGCAGGCACTGCCAAGACTCTCATGGCCACTCGGAACAGTGAAGGAAGAGTCTTCATGTTCAATGCCCAGAACAAAAGGGGGGAGAGAGTTTTTTTGGGTTGGTGCACTACTTGTAAGTGTATCTTGTGTTTTTTATGTTGATTTAATTAAAAAAAGAAAAAAAAAATATATATATATTTCTTGTGCGGCCCGATACCAATCGATCCACGGACCAGTAGCGGGCCACGGCCCGGTGGTTGGGGACCACTGAGGTAAACAACCAACAGTATGTCAGAAAGCTAGCTAAAACGGTACACATATTCATAATATAGTATACATTTCAACTGACCTTTATTTTACTATATTTGTCTTTTTTTAGGTGGCTAAAATACGCGGTGCTGCTGACTGCCGTCTAACGTTACGTGTGATATATTGACTAACCCTGCTTTAAAAAAATCACTTAACAAAAAGTATGAATAAGGTAGTGAACTGCAACAGATTCCCGTGTTTGCAATAACGTTATAACGTTAGCAGTGAGTTTACAGCCTCACTGATTTAACTACACAGCAAATAAAAGTCACGTTACTTAGCCAATAAACGTTATCTTACATTCAAAACTTACCGTTCTTTGTGCAACTTCAAATGCCGGACGAAGTTGGAAGTTGTTTCCTCTCCATCAGTCATTTTCGAACCGCATGTGTTGCATATTGCAAACCGTTTTGTGTTGACCACCTCGTAATTTTTATACCCAAACGAAATTATTTTAGGTATCATTTTTTGTTCACTGGCGTGTGGTTTGGACATGTCTTCTTCGTTGGTTGTCCTGCAATTTGATTGGATGAATGCTGTGTGATGAAAACAAAGTAGATCTAATTTGATTGGCTGTTGTACTGAGAGCACACCAGCTGACACACGCAACGCTGATAGACAAGTACACAATGAAAAATACGGAGCGCTCCCGAATAACTTTTTCATCTTTGGGTTTTGGGGAAAGTAGCAAGTCATGTCAAGTCATGTCAATTCAAAAGGCTCAAGTCCAAGTGAAGTCACAAGTCATTGATGTTAAAGTCTAAGTCGAGTTGCAAGTCTTTTTACATTTTGTCAAGTCGAGTCTAAAGTCATCAAATTCATGACTCGAGTCTGACTCGAGTCCAAGTCATGTGACTCGAGTCCACACCTCTGGTAGGTATATATCTCTTACACTCATGCTACCAAATTAGCTAGCAATGCTAACTTAGCTTCGACCGCTAGCTAACAGTAATATCGTGCCTTTAACTGAACCTATAGCATTTTACACACTACCAACCTCCACTATTACTATTTCAAACATAATATTTTTGTTCCAGCAAGTTTTATTTGTACTTACCGTCTGCGTTGGAGGAGTGTCCATCTCAGGTGAAAGCAGCCTGACTAGCAGTATGACACAACAGTCTCCTGATAGGCTGATTGATGCACGGGGTTTCCCTGGGCTAACCTCAGGGGCAACAATTTACAGAGTTAATCTGCTTAAACTTGACTAACTTAAATTATGACAAAAACATACTGTCACTATTTTACAAGAACAAAAAAAAAAAAATGGCAATATTGTGATAAAAAGTCAGAATTTTATGACGAATGTCACCATTTTGCATTTAAAAGTAATAATTTTAACATAAAAAAGTAATAATTTTACGAGAAAATATTGCAATGTTACAGAAACAGAAAGAATATGATAAATTGTTCCCAATTTAATGAGAAAAAAGTTGACACATTGTGAGGAAGACTGCCTTTAGTTGTTGTTTTTTGTTGAATTTTTTGTTTGTAATTGTTTTTTATTCTTCAATATTTACTTAAAGTTATTACAGTATGTCTCTGTCTATTTTTTTTAATAAATTGTGGCCAAAGGGGGCGCATTTAAATTTCTTACACACACTTATTACATATATTGACCAGAGGGGGGGCACTTTTAAAAGCGACACACAGGTTGATTGGCAACACTAGATGCGCGGATAGGCAATTATTTCATCCGCAACCGCATCAGAAAGTCGTCAACCATCCGCCATCCACCCGATGTAACATTTGATCACCACCCGATGTAACATTTGATCAGAACCGCACCCGCCCGTTGTTATATATCTAATATAGACGATGCAAGGAATTAGTGAGGTTATAAAGCTTTTGCCTGTTAAAGAAAGGAGACTGATCCAATGCAGCACAGACATTCGCGTGCCACGCTGTCACGACCCAGACGCACACCAGTGCGCAATCATATGGGAGCCGCGCTGAGCGCACCTCCAAGCGCGTCTCGCTGCCGGCGGGTTCCGACGTCCGTGGCCACCGTCCTGCTGTCTATATCAACCAGGGTGAGCCCCACCCCTTTCGTGAGCGCACTGCGCGCGGAGTGACCCCTGTTATGCGCCCCCGGCAACAGGGGTGGCGGGCAGGTAAGCTGCGCGGGCGGAGCGCGCGGAGTGACCCCTGTTACGAGCCCCCGGCCACGGGGGTGGCGGGCAGGTAAGCTGCTTACCTGCTGCGCGTGACGCCGGCCGCGGCGAAGGCGGACGAGGCGGGGTGTCGGTGCGGTGGGCGCGGTGGTGACCCTGGACGTGCGTCGGGCCCTTCTCGCGGATCGCCTCAGCTACGGCTCCCGGAGGGGCCCTCTCGGGGGAAGGGGCCTCGGTCCCGGACCCCGGCGAGGCGTCCCTTCTCCGCTCCGTAAAAGTGTCCATCTCTTTTTTTTTTCTTCTTCTGTTGTGGCATATGCTGCAGGTGCCTGCTCGTTTTTCGTATGTGGGTAACAACATTTAACTATGTATATATATTTCCCAATTGGTTTAACTGCCACCCGCCTGAATCTATTTAAAATCTAATTTTTTTTAATAATTTGAACCACCCGACCCGACCCGCGGATAAAATCTAATTTTTTTAAATTTCATCCGCCCGATCCGCGGATAATCCGCGGTTGTGCCCGCAAACCGCGCATCTCTACTCTCTATATTTTTTTTAATAAATTGTGGCCAAAGGGGGCGCATTTAAATTTCTTACACACACTTGTTATTACATATGTTGACCAGAGGGGGGGCACTTTTAAAAGCGACACACAGGTTGATTGGCAACACTAAATGGTCCCTAGTGTGTGAATGTGAGTGTGAATGTTGTCTGTCTATCTGTGTTGGCCCTGTGATGAGGTGGCGACTTGTCCAGGGTGTACACCGCCTTCCGCCCGAATGCAGCTGAGATAGGCTCCAACACCCCCCGCGACCCCAAAAGACACAAACGGTAGAAAATGGATGGATGGATGGATGGATGGATGGACACAGTCAATTTGAAAAATCCCTCCTTTTTCGGACCACCCTCACTTTGATAGATTTTACCAACAGGGGTGCAAATGAGACATTCTCTATTTTTCTTGGTGATCTCTCAAGGGTAGAAATACAACGAAATACAACCACACACACACACATGTATCTGTTACCTTCTCGAGAATTTCACAAGAAAAATGTCACAATTTCACAAGAAAAATTTTTGAATTTTGGCAGTATTATAATAAAAGTCTTAATATTACAACATTTTACAAGAACATTTAATTTGCTTAAACTTGACTAACAACCCCAACACTCAACTCCATTAGAATCAGCAAGAGTGAAAATTAACTGTGAAATGTTTAACCCTGTAATTTCAACACACTTTCAACACTCCAATGTTTGCTGTATTATCTTATTAGTTCCACACAAAACACACATGTAAATAATATTTCATCATCACCATTCAGTGGTCAGTTGGAGTCTTTTGATGCATTCACCTCCAACCTTTGTTGATTTTCAGAGCCTATAAGGTCAGCCGAAACCCTGTACTTCTTTAAATCTGACTGCAAAAACGTGTAACTAATGGCATTGTGTAGATTTAGACACTCAATTAGTTTGTAGCAAATTGTACAGAGTAGAGCAGCGTTTCTCAAAGTGTGGGGCGCGCCCCACTGGTGGGGAATAGAGACATGACAGGTGGGGCGCGAGGAACGGGAGGGAATTTCACTTTAAATTTTTTTTTTAATTATTATATTCTTAGATTATTTTTTTTACTATGCTTTCATTTTCTATACACACTGAAAATCACTTTGTGATTCTGTCTGTGAAATCCGCTATATAAATAAATGGAAATTACCGGTACTTATTTTTACTGTAGGCTTTATATTTCTCGGTACGAGCGAAAGTTTGACAGACATAGCAACAGTAACTAATGGGGGCGGGGCTAAGCGGAACAAACTTTCGCGCGGATGGGTAGCAGGCTAATGTGTGGATCACAATTACACAAATATATACATTTGTGACTCGCACCTCAAAGGTTGTCGAGCCAGAGCCAGAGCCAGAGCCAGCGCCTGCAGAGAAACAAAAATGTGACGAGCACACACTGTGTCATTCACCGGGAAGCACTCGCGTCAAGGCAGCTCAGCCCCGAACTCAATGAGGTTTTAACAGATGTTGTGAGCGCGGTAAATTTGATCAAAACACGACCACTGAAAGCGCGACTGTTCTCTGCACTGTGTGAGGAAATGGGAGCTGATCATACAGCCGTGCTGTTTCACAGTGAAGCAAGGTGGCTCTCCTGGGGGAAAGTGCTGTCACTTGCCCTGTCTTGCCAAATGCATAGCTCCTCCTTTTTTTTTTTTTTGCAAAGATTGCAAAGTGGCACTTTTATTGTATTTATTATTGAACTTGATGCAAGTTATTTGATTTATTATTGAACTTGATGCAAGTTATAACACTTTTTTTTATTTATTATTGAACTTGATGCAAGTTATAACACTTTTTTTGATTTATTATTGAACTTGATGCAAGTTATAACACTTTTGTTTTATTTATTATTGAACTTGATGCAAGTTATAACACTTTTTTTGATTTATTATTGAACTTGATGCAAGTTATAACACTTTTGTTTTATTCATTATTGAACTTGATGCAAGTTATTTGATTTATTATTGAACTTGATGCAAGTTATAACACTTTTATTTGATTTATTATTGAACTTGATGCAAGTTATAACACTTTTTTTTATTATTGAACTTGATGCAAGTTATAACACTTTTGTTTGATTTATTATTGAACTTGATGCAAGTTATAACACTTTTTTTGATTTATTATTGACCTTGATGCAAGTTATTTGATTTATTATTGAACTTGATGCAAGTTATAACACTTTTTTTGATTTATTATTGAACGTGATGCAAGTTATAACACTTTTTGATTCATTATTGAACTTGATGCAAGTTATAACACTTTTTTGATTTATTATTGAACTTGATGCAAGTTATAACACTTTTTTTGATTTATTATTGAACTTGATGCAAGTTATAACACTTTTTTGATTTATTATTGAACTTGATGCAAGTTATAACACTTTTATTTGATTTATTATTGAACTTGATGCAAGTTATAACACTTTTTTTGATTTATTATTGAACGTGATGCAAGTTATAACACTTTTTTTGATTTATTATTGAACTTGATGCAAGTTATAACACTTTTTTTTATTTATTATTGAACGTGATGCAAGTTATAACATTTTTTTTTATTTATTATTGAACTTAATGCAAGTTATAACACTTTTGTTTTATTTATTATTGAACTTGATGGAAGTTATTTTATTTATTATTGAACTTGATGCAAGTTATACCACAGCTGCACAGTTATTTTATTTATTATTGAACTTAATGTTATTTTATGTTATTGAGTTCGAATGTATACAACTTGATGTTCAATAAATTTGAAAATGTTAAAGCTTGGCATTAGCGTTCTGTTGGGGCGATGGGGGCAGGTGGGGCTTGAAAACTCCCCCTTGTCCAAAGTGGGGGATGACAAAAAAAGTTTGAGAACCACTGGAGTAGAGTCACAAACGTGAAACATGCAAATACGAGCACTGCGAGATGGCGTGCTCAATTAACACAATACTGCCCTCTGGTGGCGAAACGGCTTCATTTCTGGTGCAAGTTCTGAGCATTGAGCCAAGAAAAAAAATAAAAAATATACATATTTTTATACATATATACTAAATACATGTTGTAGTTTATATTCAGTTGGTTTTACAAATATGTTTCGGCTGGAAATGATATGTAAGACATTTCAAAAACAGTATATACTGTATATATATATATATATATATATATATACATATATAAAAAAATATGTACACATATATATACACATACATAAATATATATACATATATATGAAAATGCTAATGAAAGGTTTATTTGGAATTTTACTCAGTAACAGTCGCAATTTTACAAGAAAAGCTTACAATTTTGGCAATTTTATGAAAAGAGTCGCAATTTTTACTCGCCAAAAGTCAGCATTTTATAAGAAAACTTTCAAATTTTGGCAATATTATAATAATTGGAATTTTGCTTGTCAAAATGATGACAAAAATCATAATGTCACTATTTTACAAGAACAAAAAAAAAATTGGCTAAGTCAGAATTTTATGACAACTGTCACCATTTTGCATTTAAAAGTAAATAATTTTACATTAAAAAGTAATAATTTTACCGGAAAATATTGCAATATCACAGAAACAGAAAGAATATGAGAAATTGTTCCCAATTTTATGAGAAAAAAGTCGACACATTGTGAGAAAAAGACTGCTTGTAGTTGAAACATTTGTTTTTGACGTTTTTGTTTGTAATTATTTTTTAATCTTCATTATTTACTTCAAGTTATTACAGTATGTCTCTATATTTATATTTATTTTTGTTCCATTAATTGTGGCCAAAGGGGGCGCATTTCAATATCTTACACACACTTGTTATTACATATGTTGACCAGAGGGAGAGCGCTTCAAATTTTTTACACACACTTGTTATTTCATATGTTGACCAGAGGGGGAGCCCTTTTAAAAGCGACACACAGTCAAGTGAACACCAATACGGTTTTTGACCAAACAGGTCCACTTCCATGGCAGTGATGGAACTAGTTGAGGAGGTAACCACTGCTATTGATAAGAGGGAGTTTGTTATTGCGTTTTTATTGACCTGAGCAAGGCCTTTGACACCATCCATCACACATTACTTTTAAACAAAATGCAGAGGTATGGTTTTAGAGGTCTTGCTCATGATTGGTTGAAAAGTTATCTTGGTGGTAGAGAACAGTATGTGCATATGAACAATGTAGATTCAGATAAAAAGATTATAACACATGGGAGTGCCCCAAGGTTCTGTACTGGGACCAAAATTGTTTTTATTGTATATTAATGATATCTGCAAAATCTTTAAAAAACTCAATTGTATTCTCTTTGCTGACGATACAAGTCTGTACTGTTCTGGGCAAGACCTTGGCCAACTCTTAGAGACTGTAGAGAGCGAACTCCACATACTAAAGCAATGGTTTGATGCCAATAAACTGTCAATCAACCTAAATAAAACAAAATATATCATTTTTGGAAATAGGAAAAATAACATACAGTGTCATATAAGAATTGATGATATGGAGATAGAAAGGGTGTATTCCACAAAATTTTTGGGATGGAAACTGTACATAAATATACTTAAGACAAAGATGGCAAAAAATATTGCTATGTTACATAAAATCAAAAACTCCGTAAATCAAAAGGCTCTTAATATGTTATATAATTCTTTCGTACTCCCTTATCTTAATTATTGTGTTGATATCTGGGGTAACAATTACAAAACAAACATCAACTCTATATTCTTACTTCAAAAGAAAGCAATTAGAATTGTAAATTATGCAGATTATCATGACCATACCAATGCTCTGTTTATTCAATTAAAAACATTAAAACTGCACGATCTTGTTGACCTCAACACTGCTATTGTGACGTACAAAGCTCACAACCACATGCTGCCTCGGTGTCTACAGGAGAGGTTCATACCCAGAGATAATCCCTATGACCTCAGAGGTTCAGCTGTCTTCCAGAAAGCTAAGATAAGAAGGATCTTAAAAAGTCGATGTGTTTCTGTCAGGGGGGTTCAACTGTGGAACAGCTTGGATGATTCCTTCAAATGTTCCAGATCCATTCACACATTTAAAAAACACTTTAAGACCAATGTCTTGGAAAAAGATATCACTCTTGAATCAACACAGTAGTTAATACTATGATCAATGTTAATTAAAATACTAAATATGGGATATAAATAATAATGGAAGAATAATTGTTTGTATATAGTATATAAATTGGTACAAAGGTTTAACACGCGTATAAGGATATTTCACATGCCTTTACTGTGTACCGTATTTTCCGCACCATTAGCCGCACCTAAAAACCACAAATTTACTCAAAAGCTGACAGTGCGGCTTTTAACCCGGTGCGCTTTATATATGGATAAATATTAAGATTCATTTTCATAGTTTCGTTCTCGCAACTTCGGTAAACAGCCGCCATCTTTTTTCCCGGTAGAGCAGGAAGCGCTTCTTCTTCTACGCAAGCAACCGCCAAGGTAAGCACCCGCCCCCATAGAACTGGAAGCGCTTCTTCTTCTACTGTAAGCAACCACCCGCCCCCGGAAGAAGAAGAAGCGCGCGGTGCATGCTGGGATATGTGACGTTTCATTTCCATTTGTGTGTTTATGTAAAGACCCCAAAATGGCTCCTATTAAGTGTGTTGTCTGTCTAATTATAAATAATGCAGACGAGGCGTGTTAACTGAGTTCTCAACGTTTACTCACAGCGTGCTCATAACCACATTCTAACTCCCAGCATACAACAACGCTTCTCAGGGCTACCGCGCATGCTCGTCACTATCGTTGCATGCTGGGTAGTGTAGTTGTTATATTTGCTAGCTCATAACATCACATTAAGAGACACGCTTACGCGCTTAATTCAATACTCGCCGTCATTCCGGGTGGATTGACAAAAGACCTCCAGCCGCTAGATATTGGTGTCAACAGGGCATTCGAAGCTAGACTGCTAACTGCGTGGGAACAGTGGATGACGAAGAAGCGCGCGGTGCATGCTGGGATATGTGACGTTTCATTTCCATTTGTGTGTTTATGTAAAGACCCCAAAATGGCTCCTATTAAGTGTGTTGTCTGTCTAATTATAAATAATGCAGACGAGGCGTGTTAACTGAGTTCTCAACGTTTACTCACAGCGTGCTCATAACCACATTCTAACTCCCAGCATACAACAACGCTTCTCAGGGCTACCGCGCATGCTCGTAACTATCGTTGCATGCTGGGTAGTGTAGTTGTTATATTTGCTAGCTCATAACATCACATTAAGAGACACGCTTACGCGCTTAATTCAATACTCGCCGTCATTCCGGGTGGATTGACAAAAGACCTCCAGCCGCTAGATATTGGTGTCAACAGGGCATTCGAAGCTAGACTGCTAACTGCGTGGGAACAGTGGATGACGAAGAAGCGCGCGGTGCATGCTGGGATATGTGACGTTTCATTTCCATTTGTGTGTTTATGTAAAGACCCCAAAATGGCTCCTATTAAGTGTGTTGTCTGTCTAATTATAAATAATGCAGACGAGGCGTGTTAACTGAGTTCTCAACGTTTACTCACAGTGTGCTCATAACCACATTCTAACTGCCAGCATACAACGCTTCTCAGGGCTACCGCGCATGCTCGTAACTATCGTTGCATGCTGGGTAGTGTAGTTGTTATATTTGCTAGCTCATAACATCACATTGAGAGACACGCTTACGCGCTTAATTCAATACTCGCCGTCATTCCGGGTGGATTGACAAAAGACCTCCAGCCGCTAGATATTGGTGTCAACAGGGCATTCGAAGCTAGACTGCTAACTGCGTGGGAACAATGGATGACAGAAGGCGAACACACATTCACTAAGACGGAGGCAGCGCCAGACGACGCCAACATCTGCCAGTGGATCGTAAATGCCTGGGCAGATATTTCGGTCACAACTGTGGTCCGAGCTTTCCGGAAGGCAGGATTCACAGAACTGCTGGATAACAGTGACACTGACTCCGATGACTTCGACGAGACGGAACCGTCCATTTTGGATCTCACATTTGCCCAACTTTTCACTTCGGACACCGAAGACGAAGGATTTACGAATGAAGAATAACTTCAGAAAGTGAGCGCTATGTTTATTTTGTGTGTTGTGACATTAACGTTCGAGCAACATTATGTTGCTATTGCTCTGCACTATTTTGAATTTTACTATGTTTGTGATTGCACATTTGCGTACATTTTGGGACAGAGTTGTTAGAACGCTGGTTTTCAATATATTATTAAAGTTTGACTGACCTATCTGACTGTTTTTTTGACATTCCCTTTAGCGCAGCGTAGGCGCGGCTTATAGTCCGGGGCGGCTTATTGGTGGACAAAGTTATGAAATATGCCATTCATTGAAGGTGCGGCTAATAATCCGGTGCGCCTTATAGTGCGGAAAATACGGTATATAATAGAACAGTGTTCATATTGTGTATAATGTGTATTTATAATATGTTGTACAAAAGACATTTCATAATTTTCGGAAGTTCATCTTGTACTTGACATTGTTTATAGGGTTAGGCGCTATAAGTGTTCAACTTCAGCCTAAACCCTTTCGGTCTGCAACATTTTCATTTTCAATCTATGAATGTACAACTGTTTGTTTATTTTGTTGACCATTGACCGAAGAATAAACTTTACTTACTAGTTATAATAGTAATCAGTAATGCAAGTAACCATTTAAAATTATATAAACTTACATTTGTCATTAATGAAGAATTGTTCTGTAATTGGAAGGTAAACAATGTTGCTGTCCTAAAAACAAACAAACAAAACAATAAAAAAAAAGTTGAACAATCCCTTCTTTTTGGGACAGCCCTCTTTTTGATAGATGTCACCAGCAGGGGTGCAAATGAGACATTGTCTATTAGATGCAACGTTATTGATTTATGTCATCACTTGTTCACACCTCCTCATATGGAAGATACTTTTCCCTCTTCATGTCTCAAGAAGGCTAGAAATACAAGAACACACACACAGACACACACACACGTACACTGCACCTGTTTCTCCTCTTCATCCCTTGCAGTTATCCATCCCTGGCTCTGCGTCCATGCGGGGCTGCTACCACATCGACGACATCCTCAGTGAAGACACCTTTTTGGACACAAGAAAGGACTCGCGGCTTCTCTCTCTTTGGCAAAGTCCATCCATTAACGCCCCCTCGTTCTCTTGTCAACCAAGAGATGCTACTCAATTTTTAATGCTGCCATTGTGCCTGCCGAGCGTGGGAGAACACAGCACGTACTGCCGGGGAGTCTAGGAAAAAAGGTCTAAAATACAGCCATAAAGATATACAGGTAAAAGCCAGTAAATTAGAATATTTTGAAAAACTTGATTTATTTCAGTAATTGCATTCAAAAGGTGTAACTTGTACATTATATTTATTCATTGCACACAGACTGATGCATTCAAATGTTTATTTCATTTAATTTTGATGATTTAAAGTGGCAACAAATGAAAATCCAAAATTCCGTGTGTCACAAAATTAGAATATTACTTAAGGCTAATACAAAAAAGGGATTTTTAGAAATGTTGGCCAACTGAAAAGTATGAAAATGAAAAATATGAGCATGTACAATACTCAATACTTGGTTGGAGCTCCTTTTGCCTCAATTACTGCGTTAATGCGGCGTGGCATGGAGTCGATGAGTTTCTGGCACTGCTCAGGTGTTATGAGAGCCCAGGTTGCTCTGATAGTGGCCTTCAACTCTTCTGCGTTTTTGGGTCTGGCATTCTGCATCTTCCTTTTCACAATACCCCACAGATTTTCTATGGGGCTAAGGTCAGGGGAGTTGGCGGGCCAATTTAGAACAGAAATACCATGGTCCGTAAACCAGGCACGGGTAGATTTTGCGCTGTGTGCAGGCGCCAAGTCCTGTTGGAACTTGAAATCTCCATCTCCATAGAGCAGGTCAGCAGCAGGAAGCATGAAGTGCTCTAAAACTTGCTGGTAGACGGCTGCGTTGACCCTGGATCTCAGGAAACAGAGTGGACCGACACCAGCAGATGACATGGCACCCCAAACCATCACTGATGGTGGAAACTTTACACTAGACTTCAGGCAACGTGGATCCTGTGCCTCTCCTGTCTTCCTCCAGACTCTGGGACCTCGATTTCCAAAGGAAATGCAAAATTTGCATGGTTGGGTGATGGTTTGGGGTGCCATGTCATCTGCTGGTGTCGGTCCACTCTGTTTCCTGAGATCCAGGGTCAACGCAGCCGTCTACCAGCAAGTTTTAGAGCACTTCATGCTTCCTGCTGCTGACCTGCTCTATGGAGATGGAGATTTCAAGTTCCAACAGGACTTGGCGCCTGCACACAACGCAAAATCTACCCGTGCCTGGTTTACGGACCATGGTATTTCTGTTCTAAATTGGCCCGCCAACTCCCCTGACCTTAGCCCCATAGAAAATCTGTGGGGTATTGTGAAAAGGAAGATGCAGAATGCCAGACCCAAAAACGCAGAAGAGTTGAAGGCCACTATCAGAGCAACCTGGGCTCTCATAACACCTGAGCAGTGCCAGAAACTCATCGACTCCATGCCACGCCGCATTAACGCAGTAATTGAGGCAAAAGGAGCTCCAAGCAAGTATTGAGTATTGTACATGCTCATATTTTTCATTTTCATACTTTTCAGTTGGCCAACATTTCTAAAAATCCCTTTTTTGTATTAGCCTTAAGTAATATTCTAATATTGTGACACACGGAATTTTGGATTTTCATTTGTTGCCACTTCAAATCATCAAAATTAAATGAAATAAACATTTGAATGCATCAGTCTGTGTGCAATGAATAAATATAATGTACAAGTTACACCTTTTGAATGCAATTACTGAAATAAATCAAGTTTTTCAAAATATTCTAATTTACTGGCTTTTACCTGTGTTTGAAACAACACACTTCCAATTGATTATTTTTTAGACGTCATTAAAGTCTTGGAAATATTGACATGTGGAATAAAAAGAAACACACAAAGTTATCTGCAATTTATTAATGTTTTCTCTCTGCTTCAATTTATGTTGTTGAAATAATTAAAAGGTAAATGTCAAACTCAGGTCCGCTGTGTTAAAAATCATATAAAGAGATGTATGGCTGTACACACAAGTTTAGTTTGAAGTAAAGAGTGCCACCTCCAATGGTTTACTTCTTGACAATCTGGATGACGTCCTCGTGCTCCATGATGTGTGTCAGGCCCACCCTCTGAGGACTGTACTTGGTGCTGGTGCCCTACCAACACAATGCAGACTATCACTATATTGATCCACCTACCAACACAATGCAGACTATCACTACATTCATCAACATGAATTCAAAACTAACAATTATGCACATGACCTCCCACATTTATACTTGTGGAGTCATGCATGATGGGATTAGATTATTACCTGAAGTGTCAACACACATGAAGATTTACTTTTGATTGACATTGTCATAGACATATTGATTTGAAGACCTACAGTCGTGATCAAAAGTGTACATACACTTGTAAAGAACATCATGTCATGGCTGTCTTGAGTTTCCTATCATTTCTACAACTCTTATTTTTTTTTGATAGAGTTATTGGAGCACATACTCTTTGGTCACAAAAAACATTCATGAAGTTTGCTTCTTTTATGAATTTATTATGGCTCTACTGAAAATGTGAGGGTCAAAAGTATACATACAGCAATGTTAATATTTGATTACATGTCCCTTGGCAAGTTTACCTACAATTAGGGATGTCCCGATCCAGGTTTTTGCACTTCCGATCCGATACCGATATTGTTTTTGCACTTCCGATCTGATACCGATACTGACCGATACCGATACTGACCGATACTGGCCTATCCGAGCATGTATTAAAGTTTAAAGTTATTTAGCCTACTTAGTTGTCAGAATCATGTTGAAAAGGGTTTTAGTACTCTTGATAACAACTAGCCAGCTGAATTAGGGGAGTTTGAATAATACACAATGGTTGGTAACAAGAAACTGACCTGTTTATTCAAGGATAAACACAAAATAGACAAAATTATACATGACAAACAGAAATGGCATCATTGAACTAGGGCTGGGCGATATGGCCTTTTTTTAATATTGCGATATTTTAAGGCCATATTGCGATACACGATATATATCTCCATATTTTGCCTTAGCCTTGAATGAACACTTGATGCATATAATCACAGCAGTATGATGATTCTATGTGTTTTGATTGATTGATTGAGACTTTTATTAGTAGGTTGCACAGTGAAGTACATATTCCGTACAATTGACCACTAAATGGTAACACCCCAATAACTTTTTCAACTTGTTTAAGTCGGGGTCCACTTAAATTGATTCATGATACAGATATATACTATCAGATATATACTATCATCATAATACAGTCATCACACAAGATAATCACATTGAATTATTTACATTATTTATAATCCAGGGTGTGGAGGGGGGCGCCGGATGTAAGTGTCAAAAAGACAGCCAAAAGAGTTTGATATGAGAATAAATCTAAAGTTAAAATATAGGGTAGAAATGCACCCATTTGCAGGAAATGTAGTCTTGATTTTCAAAATGTTCTTTCAAGGCTTGCATGTCTACATTAAAACATTCTTCTTCATACTGCATTAATATATGCTACTTTTAAACTTTCATGCAGAGAAGGAAATCACAACTAAAAAAAATCACTAATTTTTTCATACGGTGTTGATGTGGAAATTTTTGCCATTTTTATGGTGTGGAGTCTGGACGTGTGGCACCGAATGGAGATAAGCGTCTCGACAGACGTCACAATATTTGAACAATGATGACGAAAACTGTTGTCTCTGTCGTGTCCGTGTGTCGAAAATTGTTATGCGCTTATTTTTTAATTGATTTTGTGCGTGGCATACATTTGCTATGCGCAGAGGACGCTTAAACAGTGCGCAATTGCACAGGCGAGCACCTTAGAGGGAGCGTTGCGCTAGCATCACAGCTAACGTTAGCCATGCTGCTACCTCTCTGCTCGGGGAGGACGTATACGTATGTGACGTATGACGTGACAGTATGTGACGTATGACGTGACAGTATGTGACGTATGTCGTGACAGTATGTGACGTATGACGTGACGTATGACGTGACAGTATGTGACGTGTGTAAGAAGGTGCGCTTGCTGTCTGTGAGAGGGAGACACAGGAAAGAGTGAGAAGAGCCTGTCGTGTAATGCCAGCAGCTAAAAGCAACTGCGTGAGAATTGTGGATGTGTTGAAGGTGTGCTGGAAAATGCGGAACGGAAATTACGGAGCAGCAGAAAAGTGGAATGTATTATTTAAATCGGTGCGTTGGAAAACAGGGACCGGAGTTTTTTTTTAAACTGGATCTGGATCGGCATTTTCCCATGCCTTGCCGATACGCAATTTTTGGCATATATCGGCAGCCGAACCGATCCAAATATCGGATCGGGACATCCTTACCCGCAATAAGGCAATTTTGGTAGCCATCCACAAGCTTCTGCTGGAATTTTTGACCACTCCTCTTGACTAAATTGGTGCAGTTCAGCTCAATGTGTTGATTTTCTGACATGGACTTGTTTCTTCAGCATTGTCCACACGTTTGGGAAGGCCTTCTAAAACCTTCATTCTAGCCTGATTTAGCCATTCCTTTAGACTTAGACTTAGACAAACTTTAATGATCCACAAGGGAAATTGTTCAACACAGTAGCTCAGTTACAATGATGGAAAGTGTAAGGATAGAAAGGACAATGCAAGTATAAATAGACTAATATAGCAATAAAAAAAATAAAAAATCTAACATCTATTTGAAGATGTTGTACAAACTCATAATAAATTATTATTAAAAAATATACTGGTTTTGTAATAAAGCATACTAAAGTTGTGAGAAAATCCGTAACTTTTGTACAAAATACCACAAAAATTTTGTGAGAACATCTAGAAATTATAGTAAAAAATATTTTACTGAATTTTGTACCAAAGCCTCGTATTGTGAGAACATTTATGTGTAAATTTTGCAGAAAATCGTATTAAATTCTTGTAGATATTGACTGTTTTCAGGACATTTTTGTAAAAATCCACTTATTTTGTGGAACAAAACCCATAAAGTCTAGTGAGGAAAATCTATGCATTGGTTTTGTAAAAATATGTATTTAGTATAAAAAGAGGGCCACAAACGCGTCCTGGTCAGGACATTGTGTAGTGGCCTTACCCACAGGTGGTGTTACGGCTGTGATACTACTGTAACTCCACAGGTGGGAAATTGCAGCAAAAATGGTGTGTTTTACAAGCCGTGCAAAAGGGTATGCACACCCTACACTAAGTATTATGTTTTCCTTGCCTCTATCGCAGTGGTGTCAATCGTACAATCATTGACGTATTCTGACATTTAAACACACTGTGAGTGTTGGATCAAGACTTACCCAAACCAGAGCGTACTTGAACTGGCTGGCTAAGGTTCTGTGGATCCGGTGACACTGTAGACAAGACAACCAAAAACACGTCAGCTGAAACCTAAAATGATTCACATGCTGGCCAGATTTAAATGACAGTTCATTGTATTAGATTGGTATATTTCAGTGATAAAAGACTAAGGTGTGTAAAGAGAGCATATTTGACATTTTCACAAAGTTTCTGGGTCTAATATCATACCTGTCAGAATAATTGTATCTAATTTATCACAAAACTTTATGTTTCAATGAGTTCCCGGCGAGCAGACTTTGATCTTACCAAGCGAAAGGCTTGTACTACACTGTGTAGGATGGGAAGCGACATGAAGGTGTCGGTTTCTTTGATGTATTGTAATCCACAGGAAGATTTTGTCTTGACCCGTTATCTACAAAGCAGAGAGGAAGCAGGACCTGACTCCCCTTCAGGCAGCTTTTCTTTGAACTGTTTTGTGACCAAAGGCAGCGGCTGTTTACGACCCCCTTCCTTTAGAAACAGCTGTTGCCATGTAATCAGGGAAAGTCCAAATAAAAGAGGAGGCGTACAATCTTTCGTCAGAGCGTGGGACGACACTGTACAAGGGTACAGGTCCACGCGTTTCTCCTCAATTGAGCCATATTGAATTCTGTCTCTGTTTAATTCCTTGCTTCTTGTCTTGTTCAATAGAAATTCGGTATTTTTTGTAACGGCCCTCCACAAAAAAAAGGAATGTCGGTGAAACAACATGACATATATTGTGAAAAAGGGTTCAAACACAGATGACATCTGCTTGCTCTCACTCATAAAAATGATAATAGAAGTGTTTGAATGTAGCTTGTCGTTACAACTCCGTACAGTGGGTGGCAGTACGCTTCCGGACTACACTTCCCGACACACCTGGTCTGCCAGAGAATAAGAAGACCTGGCAGTGGTGGGGGGGGCCAGTGCTGCCAATTTTGTGACTTTGTGATCATATTTATCGAGTATACAGATTCCTGTCTAGTTTGTGACAGAAGAAATTAAATTTATATTCATTAGAGATGTCTGATAATATCGGGCTGCCGATATTATCGGCCGATAAATGCTTTAAAATGTAATATCGGAAATTATCGGTATCGGTTTTCAAAAAGTAAAATGTATGACTTTTTAAAAGGCCGCTGTGTACACGGACGTAGGGAGAAGTACAGAGCGCCAATAAACCTTAAAGGCACTGCCTTTGCGTGCCGGCCCAGTCACATAATATCTACGGCTTTTCACACACACAAGTGAATGCAACACATACTTGGTCAACAGCCATACAGGTCACACTGAGGGTGGCCGTATAAACAACGTTAACACTGTTACAAATATGCGCCACACTGTGAACCCACACCAAACAAGAATGACAAACACATTTCGGGAGAACATCCGCACCGTAACACAACATAAACACAACAGAACAAATACCCAGAACCCCTTGCAGCACTAACTCTTCCGGGACGCTACAATATACACCCCTCCGCTACCTCCCCCTACCTCAACCTCCTCATGCTCTCTCAGGGAGAGCATGTCCAAAATTCCAAGCTGCTGTTTTGAGGCATGTTAAAAAAAAAATAATGCACTTTGTGACTTCAATAATAAATATGGCAGTGCCATGTTGGCACTTTTTTCCATAACTTGAGTTGATTTATTTTGTAAAACCTTGTTACATTGTTTAATGCATCCAGCGGGGCATCACAACAAAATTAGGCATAATAATGTGTTCATTCCACCACTGTATATATCGGTATTGCTTGATATCGGAATCGGTAATTAAGAGTTGAACAATATCGGAATATCGGCAAAAAAGCCATTATCGGACATCTCTAATATTCATCCATTTATACAGTATTACCTCAACTTTTGATCTTAATTGGTTCTGTGGTGGTGCTTTTGATTGAAAACACTTGTATCTCAAATCAACGCCGCACATTGATATTTATTGAAATCAATTTATAATTTATAATTGGTGCCTGGCCCCCCAAAACAGCACAATTTCAATATGTAACATGCCTTTTAAAACTAACTTTTCGATAAGAAATATTGTATACAACAAAATCTACTACAAACATTTAAAGCAGTTTTATGAAGTCATTTACTTGAGCTTCAAACTACCGGCTGCCACCTACTGATATGGAAGAGTATTACACGGTTACTCTGCCGAGCTCTAGACAGCACCGACACTCTACACCAGGGGTGCTCACACTTTTTCTGCAGGCGAGCTACTTTTCAATTGATCAAGTCGTGGGGATCTACCTCATTCATATATATAATTTATATTTACTTATTTATGAAATATATGTTTTTGTTAACAAGTTAAAGGTGTTTAAAGATAATACAAGCATGTTTAACACATATAGTTAATATTGTTAATAAGTTAAAGGTGTTTAAAGATAATACAAGAATGTTTAACACATAGTTAATATTGTTAACAAGTTAAAGGTGTTTAAATATAATACAAGCATGTTTAACACTTATAGTTAATATTGGTAATAAGTTAAAGGTGTTTAAAGATAATACAAGCATGTTTAACACATATAGTTAATATTGTTAATAAGTTAAAGGTGTTTAAAGATAATACAAGCATGTTTAACACATATAGTTAATATTGTTAATAAGTTAAAGGTGTTTAAAGATAATACAAGCATGTTTAACACATATAGTTAATAAGTTAAAGGTGTTTAAAGATAATACAGGCATGTTTAACACATATAGATCCATTTCTTTCATGAAGACAAGAATATAAGTTGGTGTATTACCTGATTCTGATGACTTGCATTGATTGTAATCAGACAGTGGTGCTGATAACGTCCGCATTTTCGAATGGAGGAGAAAAAAAGTCCTCCTTTCTGTCCAATACCACATGAAAGTGGTTGGTTTGTGGCATCTTATTTGTCCAGCTTCCGTACTCCTTTGTATACACTTTACAAGAAATTAATTGTCGGCAAACTCCGTAGCTTGCTAGTTTGTGCACGCCAGCTTTCTGAGACTCTTATTTTGTTAGCGCAACTGTGCAACTGTGCAGTCGGTCTTTGGAGTTTTGACGACAGGTACGGCGCCAGAGTCTGTTGAAATAAAGTGTTTCTCGCCTTCCAGTCGGTAATTTTAATGAGCTGGCAGCAGCCAGCGTCATCTCAGAAGACCCTCGGGTGCCGTGAATGTCAATCAAGTGACGAAAGTGACGTCATAGTGAAGATTTATGATCGCTCATTTTTAGGACTATTTTTTTAATGCCTGGCTGGTGATCGACTGACACACCCTCCGAGATCGACTGGTAGCTCGCGATCGACGTAATGAGCACCCCTGCTCTACAACAACACATCATTTGCAGACTATAATTACTGGTTTGCAAAAAATATTTTTAACCCAAATAGGTTGAAATTAGATAATCTCCCACGGCACACCAGACTGTATCTCATGGCACACTAGTGTGCCGCGGCGCAGTGGTTGAAAAACACTGATCTAAGTTACATTTAGACCAGTGTAAAAATGCTACTGTGAGGAAGTTGCAAACAGCACTTTTAACTTGACACGGTAATATAAAATAGAATAGACTTTATTGTCATTATATTTGCATATAACGAGATTAAGGACTCCAATTTAAGGTGCGGTAGTGGGAACAAATATGGGGTAAAAATAAATAAATAATAAAATAAAATAAATTACACAACATCAGAGGTGGGTAGTAACGCGCTACATTTACTCCGTTACATCTACTTGAGTAACTTTTGGGATAAATTGTACTTCTAAGAGTAGTTTTAATGCAACGTACTTTTACTTTTACTTGAGTATATTTATAGAGAAGAAACGCTACTTTTACTCCGCTACTTTCTACATTCAGCTCGCTACTCGCTACTAATTTTTATCGATCTGTTAATGCACGCTTTGTTTGTTTTGGTCTGTCAGACAGACCTTCATAGTGCCTGCGTTTCAACAAATACAGTCACTGGTGACGTTCACTCCGTTCCACCAATCAGATGCAGTCACTGGTGACGTTGGACCAATCAAACAGAGCCAGGGGTCACATGACCTGACTTAAACAAGTTGAAAAACGTATTCGGGTGTTATCATTTAGTGGTCAATCGTACGAAATATGTACTGTACTGTGCAATCTACTAATAAAAGTTCCAATCAATCAATCAAAAGTGTGAAGGAAAAAATACCTTTTTTTATTTCAACCGTTCATCCCGTCAAAAGCCTAAAGACTGACTGCACAGTTCCTGTCTTCACAATAAAAGTGCCGCTCCATCGCGCCTGCGCTTTCAAAATAAGAGTCTCCGAAAGCCAGCACAAACAAGCTAGCAAGCTACGGAGTTTGCCGCCAATGTATTTCTTGTAAAGTGTATAAAAACGAATATGGAAGCTGGACAAATAAGAAGCCAAAAACCAACCACTTTCATGTGGTATTAGACAGAAAGGAGGAACTTTTTTTCTCCTCCATTTGAAAACGTGGACGCTATCATCACTACTGTCTGATTACAATCAATGCAAGTCATCAGAATCAGGTAATACACCAACTTATATTCTTGTTTTCATGAAAGAAAGGAATCTATATGTGTTAAACATGCATGTATATTCATTAAAACACCTTTAACATGTAAACAAAAACGGCAAAATAAATAAATATAAATTATATACTGTATATATCAATGTATGTATATATATATATATATGTGTATATATATATATATATATATATATATATATATATATATATATATATATATATATATATAAATATATATATATATATATATATATATATATATATGTGTATATATATATATATATATATATATATATATATGTGTGTGTGTGTATATGTTACTCATCAGTTACTCAGTACTTGAGTAGCTTTTTCACAACATACTTTTTACTTTTACTCAAGTAAATATTTGGTTGACTACTCCTTACTTTTACTTGAGTAATAAATCTCTAAAGTAACAGTACTCTTACTTGAGTACAATTTCTGGCTACTCTACCCACCTCTGCACAACATGCAATAAAGAAAAAAACTAACAATTGAAATAAACAGACTACTATCCGATATAATGTCGAGTGTAGGTTATGTGAGCGTTTACTGACCACATGTTCCACGCTCGCCCCTCTTCTCATTATGATGGCATCGTTGAAATCTGGACGCTCTGATGGCAAACAAAAACACAGGTGATTTTTAAATAAATGAAGAGAGCATTTATAAGCCATTTCTGACCTCCTCTTTTCTTGGTAAAGATGCAAATCAAAGCCAGGTATTCCCAAAGCGTCTCAAGAAGAAAATCCAAGTTGAGCTGCATCCCACAACTAATACAAAAAAAAGAGCACGGTTAAGTCACATTTAGAGCGTGAAAAACACACAGAGTTAATATGGCTGACCTGATAACAACACTGTGAGCCCTGCGAGCCAGGCGGTCCACCTCCTCAATGGAGATTTGATCCACCTTATTGTACACCTGTATGACACATAGGCATGAATGTACACACATGAAGAACATTAGGAGCTTCTAAAAGAAACATACGTATAGACAAGGCATGTAAACTCGGTTGCCGACGATGACGTCGATGAACTCGTCTGGCGTGCTGTCCTCCCTGAAGAGGACTTCTGCATTAAAGATTTCTGAGGTGGTGAGTCAAAGGTAGGGATGCCGCCGATATTTGCAAAAAAATGCGTATCGGCAAGGCATGGGAAAATGCCGATCCAGATCCAGTTAAAAAAAAAAAACTCCGCTCCGTGTTTTCCAACGCACCTATTTAAATAGTACATTCCACTTTTCTGCTGCTCCCTATAATTTCCGTTCCGCATTTTCCAGCACACCTTCAACACATCCACAGGTCTGTGGATTCGAACGCAGTTGCTTTTAGCTGCTGGCATTACACGACAGGCTCTTCTCACTCTTTCCTGTGTCTCCCTCTCACAGACAGCAAGCGCACCTTCTTACACACGTCACATACTGTCACGTCATACGTCACATACTGTCACGTCATACGTCACATACGTATACGTCCTCCCCGAGCAGAGAGGTAGCAGCATGGCTAACGTTAGCTGTGATGCTAGCGCAGCCGTGCGAGCAACGCTCCCTCTAAGGTGCTCGCCTGTGCAATTGCGCACTGTTTAAGCGTCCTCTGCGCATAGCAAATCTATGCAACGCACAAAATCAAATAAAAAAATAAGCGCATAACAATTTTCGACACACGGACACGACAGAGAAAACAGTTTTCGTCATCATTGTTCAAATATTGTAACGTCTGTCGAGGCGCTTATCTCCGTTCGGTGCCACACGTCCACACCATCAAAATGCTGAGGCAAAAATGTCCACATCAACACCGTATGAAAAAATTAGTGATTTTTTTAGTTGTGATTTCCTTCTCTGCATGAAAGTTTAAAAGTAGCATATATTAATGCAGTATGAAGAAGAATGTTTTAATGTAGACATGCAAGCCTTCAAAGAAAATGTTGAAAATCAAGACTACATTTCCTGCAAATGGGTGCATTTCTACCCTATATTTTAACTTTAGATTCTCATATCAAACTCTTTTGGCTGTCTTTTTGACACTTACATCCGGCGCCCCCCTCCACACCCTGGATTATAAATAATGTAAATAATTCAATGTGATTATCTTGTGTGATGACTGTATTATGATGATAGTATATATCTGATAGTATATATCTGTATCATGAATCAATTTAAGTGGACCCCGACTTAAACAAGTTGAAAAACTTATTGGGGTGTTACCATTTAGTGGTCAATTGTACGGAATATGTACTTCACTGTGCAACCTACTAATAAAAGTCTCAATCAATCAATCAAAACACACAGAATCATCATACTGCTGTGATTATATGCATCAAGTGTTCATTCAAGGCTAAGGCAAAATATCGAGATATATATGGTGTATCGCAATATGGCCTTAAAATATCGCAATATTAAAAAAAGGCCATATCGCCCAGCCCTAGTTCAATGATGCCATTTCTGTTTGTCATTTTGTCTATTTTGTGTTTATCCTTGAATAAACAGGTCAGTTTCTTGTTACCAACCATTGTGTATTATTCAAACTCCCCTAATTCAGCTGGCTAGTTGTTATCAAGAGTACTAAAACCCTTTTCAACATGATTCTGACAACTAAGTAGGCTAAATAACTTTAAACTTTAATACATGCTCGGATAGGCCAGTATCGGTATCGGATCGGAAGTGCAAAAACCTGGATCGGGACATCCCTAGTCAAAAGCATCACAAAACTGGTGCATTTGAGTTCCATGTTGTGTTCCTCGGCTGTGAAGGATACTGTATTCATGAAGGATGAGCTGAACCAGCTTCTCAGAGCACTGTGTGAGAGGAACTGTGGAGTTATAGGAGAGGCCGCCACCTTTCTTTTGCTACAGAGAGACATGGTACACCAAATATTAATACAAATCAAAATGTAGGAATACTAAGTTTTGCTTTTGATGTTGCACAACACAAACACATTTTCTTATTCTGCGAAAATGATATTTTTTAATTTTTTAAAGGACCAACCTTAAAATATATATTGGGTTTAAGCCTGTTCAACCTGATGCCCACCGACTCCAACTCTTTTTCTAAAAGTTCCCTGCAGAGACAAAGCCAATAAACGTCATGAGTGACACATGAAACCCACCAACAAAGTGAGCGTCACCCACCTTTGCACGTCGCCTTTGGTGGCGTCCAACATCATGATGACAACATCTGCCGTCCGGGCAACCGCAATGACTTGGCGACCACGACCCTTACCTGTACAGATGTCAAAGGTCAGCATATGACAAATGCATAATAATAATAACATCATCCAATACATACGTTGTGCCATTGCTAAGATTTTAATTAGGTCTCAATGAATGATAAATGAAATCAAACTTGATAACTTTGACTGATAAATTGCCAAGTTTGTTTTCCTGGTCTGGCCCTTTCAAAAATTGTGCAATGGAGTTCACGTTGTGAATCACTCTCAGCACTAGGGATGATGTTTGATAAGAAATTATCGAGTTCGAGCCCATTATCGAATCCTCTTATCGAACCGATTCCTTATCGATTCCAGATAGGTTGTTGTATATGGAAAAAAACACAATATTTGTTTTAACAAAAGCTCACTTTTATTTTATAAGAAAAAATTTTAATTAAATAAATAAATAAATATTGACTGTTACCCCCCTAAAAAAAATATATATATATTGACTGTTGTTACCCAAAGTATATTAAGTGGGATTTTTCAGAAAAACAAATATACATAGTAACACAAAAACAACCTGTCTCTGTGATCACTATAGGTGTATAAATAATAATATAGTGTTAAATAAAATCAGTCCCTTGGGCACAAAACTGAAAATAATACAGCTCTCCAAAAAGTGCACTTCTGCTGCTATTGGAACATACTAACTAACTACCGTATTTTCCGCACTATTAGCCGCACCTAAAAACCACAAATTTACTCAAAAGCTGACAGTGCGGCTTTTAACCCGGTGCGCTTTATATATGGATTAATATTACGATTCATTTTCATAAAGTTTCGATCTCGCAACTTCGGTAAACAGCCGCCATCTTTTTTCCCGGTAGAACAGGAAGCGCTTCTTCTTCTACGCAAGCAACCGCCAAAGTAAGCACCCGCCCCCATAGAACAGGAAGCGCTTCTTCTTCTACTGTAAGCAACCACCCGCCAGCGTAGAAGAAGAAAAAGCACGCGGATATACCGTACGTTTCATTTCCTTTGTGTGTTTACATCTGTAAAGACCACAAAATGGCTCCTACTAAGCGTCAGGGATCCGGTTCATGAAAAGACGCAATCTCTCCATCCGCACACGGATTACTATTTCACAGCAACTGATATTCCTGTGAACCGCACTGGATACAACGGGAGCACGTACGGTGAATATTCGCACCACAGGGAATGAGAAGTCATCCTTCACTGTGGTTCTAGCTTGCCATGCTAATGGCCAGAAACTTCCACCCATGGTGATATTCAAAAGGAAGACCTTGCCAAAAGAGACCTTTCCAGCCGGCGTCATCATAAAAGCTAACTCGAAGGGATGGATGAAGCAAAGATGAGCGAGTGGTTAAGGTAAGTTTAAGTTTACGCGAAGAGGCCGGGTGGCTTTTTTCACGCAGCTCTGTCCATGTTGATATACGTATGTTTGTGATTGCACATTTGCGTACATTTTGGGAGTGAACAGAGTTGTTAGAACGCTGGTTTTTAATATATTATTAAAGTTTGACTGACCTATCTGGCTGTTTTTTTGACATTCCTTTAGCGCAGTTAGATGCGGCTTACAACACCGGGCGGCTTATAGGTGGACAAAGTTTTGAAATATGCCGTTCATTGAAGGCGCGGCTTTTAACCCAGGGCGCCTTATGGTGCGGAAAATACGGTACACACACTATGACACTAAGAACGCCACAGTCATCAATCAACAATTCTTCCCCCCTTACATGAGAGCGAAGTCTGGCAATAATTGCATATTGCCTGTTCTGCCCTCACTATACGTGTTGAGCTTATATTTATTTATTAGCCTTTATTTAACCAGGTAAAATCCCATTGAGATCAAAGATCTCTTTTCCAAGGGAGACCTGGCCAAGAGGGCAGCAGCAAGGTTACATTAAAAACAGTAAACAAATACATAAAACATCACATTTACAACATTAAAACTTGTTCACATGACACATGTGCATACAGACAAGGTAGACTGCAGTCCTTTCACAGAAGCTTTAAACTCATTCAACGTAACTCGGGTTTGAAGTTTAATGTTCGATTGTAGGTTATTCCAAGCCTTCGGTGCTGAAAACCTAAATGCTTTCTTGCCCAGTTCAGTTCTTACTTTGGGGACGGCAAATTGCAGAACATTCATTGAACGAAGATTGTGACTTCCTTGTTTCTTTGTTAAAAGACAAGACAGATAAGATGGAGTGATACCCAGAATGGTTTTGTAGATGAAAACATACCAATGATTGAGACGTCGAGCACATAAAGATGTCCAGTTAACCATTGAGTATAACACACAATGGTGAGTAAGTTGGTGATGAATCTCAGTGCCCCGTGGTACACACTATCCAGCTTGTGGAGACAACATTCATGTACAACACATCTCCATAGTCAATAACAGGTAAAAAGGTTGTTTCCACCAATTTCTGTTTCACAGTAAAAGAAAAGCAAGACTTGTTTCTATAATAAAATCCCAGTAAAAGTTTCAGTTTTTTTTTTACAACATACTGAATGTGCTCCTTAAAACTCAAGTGGTCATCAATTAAAAATCCTAAATATTTAAAAGCAGATACTAACATAATTTGTTGCCCATTTCTTGTTAAAATGTTCTCACACATGTGGTAAAGAGCATACACTTTGTTTTCTCTGCATATATACTATTATACAGCTTGGCACACAGCTAACAAACAATCCAAAGCAGATTAATCCATTTAGGCTCTTTATTCTTGTTGATCTTGCTTTGTCTTTTCCTATCTTTACTTTTGTCTTGCACTGGACTGTTATTTTATTTTTTTTAAACTGAAATACACACAATGACAAATGTATAAGCTATGCGATTCAATTACCAGATTGAAATGTACCGTATTTTCCGCACTATTAGCCGCACCTAAAAACCACAAATTTACTCAAAAGCTGACAGTGCGGCTTATAACCCGGTGCGCTTTATATATGGATTAATATTAAGATTCATTTTCATAAAGTTTCGGTCTCGCAACTACGGTAAACAGCCGCCATCTTTTTTCCCCGTAGAAGAGGAAGTGCTTCTTCTTCTACGCAAGCAACCGCCAAGGTAAGCACCCGCCCCCATAGAACAGGAAGCGCTTCTTCTTCTACTGTAAGCAACCACCCGCCCGCGTAGAAGAAGAAGAAGAAGCGCGCGGATATTACGTTTCATTTCCTTTGTGTGTTTACATCTGTAAAGACCACAAAATGGCTCCTACTAAGCGACAGGTTTCCGGTTCATGAAAAGACGCAATCTCTCCATCCGCACACGGACTACTATTTCACAGCAACTGCCTAAAGACTTTCAAGAAAAGCTGGCTACTTTCCGTGCATATTGTAAAAACAAGATAGCTGAAAAAAAGATCCGGCCAGAGAACATTATCAACATGGACGAGGTTCCACTGACTTTTGATATTCCTGTGAACCGCACTGTGGATACAACGGGAGCACGTACGGTGAATATTCGCACCACAGGGAATGAGAAGTCATCCTTCACTGTGGTTCTAGCTTGCCATGCTAATGGCCAGAAACTTCCACCCATGGTGATATTCAAAAGGAAGACCTTGCCAAAAGAGACCTTTCCAGCCGGCGTCATCATAAAAGCTAACTCGAAGGGATGGATGGATGAAGAAAAGATGAGCAAGTGGTTAAGGGAAGTTTACGCGAAGAGGCCGGGTGGCTTTTTTCACGCAGCTCCGTCCATGTTGATATACGACTCCATGCGCGCCCACATCACGCTGGTTTTTAATATATTATTAAAGTTTGACTGACCTATCTGACTGTTTTTTTGACATTCCCTTTAGCGCAGTTAGATGCGGCTTATAACACGGGGCGGCTTATAGGTGGACAAAGTTTTGAAATATGCCGTTCATTGAAGGCGCGGCTTATAACCCAGGGCGGCTTATGGTGCGGAAAATACGGTAATATATTCTGTAGACATACCCTCATCCGCTCTCTTTTCCTGGGGGTCTGGCGGCAGATTTCTTTGACTTTATGGTTGGAAATGCATCTGCTTTGAGTGTCGCAGGATATCCACACATTCTTGCCATCTCTGTCGTAGCATAGCTTTCGTCGGTAAAGTGTGCGGAACAAACGTCCAATTTCTTGCCACTTTGGCATCTTTGGGCCACTGGTGCAACTTGAATCCGTCCCTGTTCGTGTTGTTACACCCTCCGACAACACACCGACGAGGCATGATGTCTCCAAGGTACGGAAAACAGTCGAAAAAACGGAAAATAACAGAGCTGATCTGACTCGGTGTTTGAGAAAATGGCGGATTGCTTCCCGATGTGACGTCAGCGAATATTAGAAAGCCGTTTAATTCGCCAAAATTCACCCATTTAGAGTTCGGAAATCGGTTAAAAAAATATATGGTCTTTTTTTCTGCAACATCAAGGTATATATTGACGCTTACATAGGTCTGGTGATAATGTTCCCCTTTAAACACTTTCCACCGTAATATTGAGTTACATAAACAAGTTAAACAGTTTACTTACAGACTTATCTTTTCCAAGGCTTGTAAGAGCTAACACAACTTGTCTACCGTATTTTCCGCACCATAAGCCGCCCTGGGTTATAAGCCGCGCCTTCAATGAACGGCATATTTCAAAACTTTGTCCACCTATAAGCCGCCCCGTGTTATAAGCCGCATCTAACTGCGCTAAAGGGAATGTCAAAAAAACAGTCAGATAGGTCAGTCAAACTTTAATAATATATTAAAAACCAGCGTGATGTGGGCGCGCATGGAGTCGTATATCAACATGGACGGAGCTGCGTGAAAAAAGCCACCCGGCCTCTTCGCGTAAACTTACCTTAACCACTCGCTCATCTTTTCTTCATCCATCCCTTCGAGTTAGCTTTTATGATGACGCCGGCTGGAAAGGTCTCTTTTGGCAAGGTCTTCCTTTTGAATATCACCATGGGTGGAAGTTTCTGGCCATTAGCATGGCAAGCTAGAACCACAGTGAAGGATGACTTCTCATTCCCTGTGGTGCGAATATTCACCGTACGTGCTCCTGTTGTATCCACAGTGCGGTTCACAGGAATATCAAAAGTCAGTGGAACCTCGTCCATGTTGATAATGTTCTCTGGCCGGATCTTTTTTTCAGCTATCTTGTTTTTACAATATGCACGGAAAGTAGCCAGCTTTTCTTGAAAGTCTTTAGGCAGTTGCTGTGAAATAGTAATCCGTGTGCGGATGGAGAGATTGCGTCTTTTCATGAACCGGATCCCTGTCGCTTAGTAGGAGCCATTTTGTGGTCTTTACAGATGTAAACACACAAAGGAAATGAAACGTACGGTAATATCCGCGCGCTTTTTCTTCTTCTACGCGGGCGGGTGGTTGCTTACAGTAGAAGAAGAAGCGCTTCCTGTTCTATGGGGGCGGGTGCTTACCTTGGCGGTTGCTTGCGTAGAAGAAGAAGCACTTCCTCTTCTACGGGGAAAAAAGATGGCGGCTGTTTACCGTAGTTGCGAGACCGAAACTTTATGAAAATGAATCTTAATATTAATCCATATATAAAGCGCACCGGGTTTTTTTCTGTCAGCTTTTGAGTAAATTTGTGGTTTTTAGGTGCGGCTAATAGTGCGGAAAATACGGTAAACAGTTTACTTACAGACTTATCTTTTCCAAGGCTTGTAAGAGCTAACACAACTTGTCTACCCCTCAATTGTCTCAACCCGGAAGTGCCCAAACTAATGACGCGTAGTATTTTCATATCGCCACAAGGTGTCAGTAAGAGTCCACAATCAAATGGGCATAACATTGCAGGTCCCACAGGGCATTCGTTCCCAGGATTCGAATAAAGAACGAACTCTTTTTCTTTACTATAGTGGCCTCGATAACGGGAACCCGTTCTCAAAAAGGGATTTGAGTCCATGGAATCGGTTCTTTTCTTATCGAACAACTGGGAGAACTGATTTCGAACATCATCCCTAATTATGTCAGTACTTGGAAAGGTAACAACAGGCTTATTATTCCAGTTGCACTTTGCGCTTCAGTTAAGAGTCAAATTTGAGCACTAGCAACTTTGTAAAAAGCAAACTTTCCCATGCAGCTTTTGCATTGGGTCTTACAAGAGGGTGCAGGTGTGGCTCATGTTGTGGTAAATGAAGAGAAAGTACAGAAGACTAACCTTGGGCGGCACCCTCAATGATCCCTGGCAAATCCAGCAACTGGATGTTGGCCCCTTTGTACTAGGAGTAGAAAAAGGTGAGTGTTAGTAGAAAGAAGATAGTAGGATGAAAGTCACGCGTACCTCAATGACCCCTGGTATGCAAGTGAGGGTGGTGAACTCATAGGAGGCTGCTTCACTGGCCGTTGCTGTCATCAAGCTGAGGAAGGTGGACTGCAGGGGACAAATATATGATCATTTACCGACATATTCGTTCATAAAAGCCACCGTCTGGTTAATGACGCGTACCAGCCTTCCAAAATATGCCACAACCCTAAATATAAAACAAACCGCTATTTTGCAAGACCCAAGAAACAAAATGAATATTAAGAAATAATCTATAAATCATGTTTTCCAGTATCAGAAAACCTGCCTTTCTCATACGGTTTCCGAAGTAAAAATGACCGTCTTATGCTTGGGGCAATACAGTATATAATAGGTAGGTTTGAGCGATATACACGATATAAAACAAGAATGGGAATGAATTCCACCTGAGAAGCTTAAAAAATGTGTCTCCTCAGTTCCCAAACGTTTACTGAGTGTTGTTAAAAGAAAAGGTGATGTAACACAGTGGTGAACATGCCCTTTCCCAACTACTTTGGCACGTGTTGCAGCCATGAAATTCTAAGTTAATTATTTGCAAAAAAAAAATAAAGTTTATGAGATTGAACATCAAATATGTTGTCTTTGTAGCATATTCAACTGAATATGGGTTGAAAATTATTTGCAAATCATTGTATTTCGTTTATATTTACATCTAACACAATTTCCCAACTCATATGGAAATGGGGTTTGTAGTTGTTTGAATGACTCTTACCATAATATGTTACGTTAACATACCAGTTGGTTATTTATGCCTCATATAACGTACACTTATTCAGCCTGTTGTTCATTATTCTTTATTTATTAGGGCCCGCATGGCCCATTGCATAAGGACTCCCACAGGGAGTCCTTATGCAATGGGACATAAGGACCTATTGAATTTGTAAGGTTTTATTCTTTCTTTATTATTATTCTTCCGCCACTTCTTTGAGCACTAATTTGACCCACTTAACATGCTTCAAAACTCACCATATTTGACCCACGAAAATTGTCTTTTAATAAAAAAAACGAACCCCAAAACTCAAAATTGCGCTCTAGCGCCCCCTAGAAAAAAAAAAAAACTAGACTGCCTGTAACTCCCACTAGGAAGGTCGGAGAGACATGAAACAAAAACCTCTATGTAGGTTTGACTTAGACCTAGTTTTCATAATTGTATATCCTCGGGCAAAAATCAACAGGAAGTTGGCAATTCCCCCTTCAAGACAAAAAAGTACTAAAAACAGTCACTTTTGCCTTTTTGAGCTGTAATTTGACCCCCTTAACATGCTTCAAAACTCACCAAACTGAACGCACACATCAGGACTGGCAAAAATTGTGATCTAATAAAAAAACCTAACCCCAAATTTAAAAATTGCGCTCTAGAGCAATTTTTGAATAAAACGGAGAAAAAACTGCTCCTCGGAAGAAAAAAATGACAAAACTGCCTGTAACTCCCACTGGGAAGGTCGGAGAGACATGAAACAAAATCCTCTCCGTAGGTCTCACTTAGACCTCCATCCATCCATCCATCTTCTTCCGCTTATCCGAGGTCGGGTCGCGGGGGCAGCAGCTTAAGCAGGGAAGCCCAGACTTCCCTCTCCCTAGCCACTTCGTCCAGCTCCTCCCGGGGGATCCCGAGGCGTTCACAGGCCAACCGGGAGACATAGTCTTCCCAGCGTGTCCTGGGTCTTCCCCGGGGCCTCCTACCGGTCGGACGTGCCCGAAACACCTTCCTAGGGAGGCGTTCGGGTGGCATCCTGACCAGATGCCCGAACCACCTCATCTGGCTCCTCTCACCTACATTTCATAAATTGACAACCCCCAGCAAAAATCTACAAGAAGCTTGCTATTCCCCCTTCAACACAACATTTTTGTAAAAACCGGTCACCTTTCTTCAAACATTATCTCCTCTGAGCGTGTTTGTTGTTTCGGCTTCAAACTAACACAGGAGAGAGATTGAACCCTTTTGATTAAAAGTTATCGAAAGAGTTTTAATACCGGCTCCGGTTTTGATTTTATGACCCTTCAAAGAGCCGCTGCGCTGATGCTGCTGTTTTTTTCAAGAAGGCTGCTTAAAAGCAGGAAGCACCAGCGTGCCCACACAATGCAGACAAGGTAGGTACACTACACAAAAGTATTGGGACAATTCGGACTAAAAGTAGACAAAAGTATTGGGACGCTTATGACGAAAACTGAACAAAAGTATTGGGACACTTAGGACTAGCACCTGCCAAAAATGCGGGCCCGACCAAAGCTGCTTGCAGCTTTAATTTCAAATTGCCTTTCAAATGTCTATTCTTGGTGTTGGCTTTTATCAAATACATTTCCCCAAAAATGCGACTTATACTCCAGTGCGACTTATATATGTTTTTTCCCTTCTTTATTGTGCATTTTCGGCCGGTGCGACTTATACTCCGGAGCGACTTATACTCCAAAAAATGTGGTAATATTCAAGTCAAAATGGAGCATTGTTGGCGCATTTGGAGGTTGTTTTTTTTAATGGGTGGAATAGAGGACCTCCCATTGTTAGAATCCTCAAAAAAAAACAAACATCCGTCTTCATGTCTTTCATAATGATTGTGAACGATAGGCAAAATTCCCCCTCCAAAAAACTGCAGGTTCCTTTCAGGAAAAAGCAAAAGCCTCTTGAGTTCAGAGCACAACTTGGCCTTGACATACCTTACCCACAGAGGGGAAACCAATAAGAGCAACGCGAGCATCTCCAGATTTCATAACATCGAAGCCTTCTCCTTTGGCCCCCGCTGACTTGGAGGGTTCCAGCAGCTGAGCTCTGTATTTGGCTAACTTGGCCTTCAGCAGGCCCAGGTGGTACTCAGTGGCTGTGGAAGGAAAGGAAGCACCGTCAGCTGTCATCATCCATCATTGTCATTATATTAGTGATGATAACCTCCACAACCATTGTCATTATATTACCCATGATAACCTCCACAACCATTGTCATTATATTACTGATGATAACCTCCACAACCATTGTCATTATATTACTGATGATAACCTCCACAATCATTGTCATTATATTAGTGATGATAACCTCCACAACCATTGTCATTATATTACTGATGATAACCTCCACAACCATTGTCATTATATTACTGATGATAACCTCCACAATCATTGTCATTATATTAGTGATGATAACCTCCACATTAAACAATAAGGAGACTACAACACTTTGAGTATTTTACACTGCCATACAAAGAATTAGACACATTCATAAATAAAACCAAAACACAGACAACCAATACGGATACAGAGCCAACATCTCAACATCAATGGCATGAATCCAAATAACGGAAGAGATCACAAATGCAATAGATAGTCAAAAATGTGCTGCTGCAGTGTTTAAAAGCATTTGACACAATTAATCACAACATCTTAATAAACTAATTGGAACGGGATGGCATCAACTGGACAAGAAGCTACTTAACCAACAGGAAGCAATACGTGAAGATAGGCCAACACACTTCCACAGAGCTAAAAATATCAGAGATCAATACTCAACCCAAAATTGTTCAATCTCTATAATAATGTTACAAATGAACTTAAAGTTAGTAATATTTGCAGATGACACAAGTGTGTTTTGTTCAGGAGAGAACACACAGAAGATAATACAAATAATAACAGAAGAAATGAACAAGTTAAAAAGATGGTTTGACAAAAACAGACTATCTTTGAATCTCAGTAAGACTAAAATAATGCAATTTGGTAACAGTAGAAGAGAGAGTCAAACACAAATAGACGGAGTAAGTATTGAAAGGGTCAAAGAAAACATTTTTGGGTGTAATAATAGATGATATTATTACATCTACATAAAGTAGCAAGAGAAAAACATGTGTTGGATGTAGACCTTCAGAAGAAAAAACACGTGTTGGATGTAGACTTTAGAAGAAAAAACACGTGTTGGATGTAGACCTTTAGAAGAAAAAACACGTGTTGGATGTAGACCTTTAGAAGAAAAAGCATGTGTTGGATGTAGACCTTTAGAAGAAAAAACACGTGTTGGATGTAGACCTTGACGAGAAAAAACACGTGTTGGATGTAAACTTTTAGAAGGAAAAAACATGTTTGGATGTAGACCTTTAAAAGAAAAAACATGTGTTGGATGTAAACTTTTAGAAGAAAAAAAACATGTTAGATGTAGACCTTTAGAAGAAAAAACATGTGTTGGATGTAGACCTTTAGAAGAAAAAACATGTGTTGGATGTAGACCTTTAGAAGAAAAAGCATGTGCTGGATGTAGCCCTTAGAAGAAAAAACATGTGTTGGATGTAGACCTTTAGAAGAAAAAACATGTGTTGGATGTAGACCTTTAGAAGAAAAAACATGTGTTGGATGTAGACCTTTAGAAGAAAAAACATGTGTTGGATGTAGACCTTTAGAAGAAAAAACATGTGTTGGATGTAGACCTTTAGAAGAAAAAACATGTGTTGGATGTAGACCTTTAGAAGAAAAAACATGTGTTGGATGTAGACCTTTAGAAGAAAAAACATGTGTTGGATGTAGACCTTTAGCAGAAAAAGCATGTGTTGGATGTAGACCTTTAGAAGAAAAAGCATGTGTTGGATGTAGACCTTTAGAATAAAAAGCATGTGTTGGATGTAGACCTTCAGAAGAAAAAACACGTGTTGGATGTAGACTTTAGAAGAAAAAACACGTGTTGGATGTAGACCTTTAGAAGAAAAAGCATGTGTTGGATGTAGACCTTTAGAAGAAAAAGCATGTGTTGGATGTAGACCTTTAGAAGAAAAAGCATGTGTTGGATGTAGACCTTTAAAAGAAAAAACACGTGTTGGATGTAGACCTTTAGAAGAAAAAACATGTTGGATGTAAACCTTGACGAGAAAAAACATGTGTTGGATGTAAACCTTGACGGAAAAAAACACGTGTTGGATGTAAACTTTTAGAAGAAAAAAAACGTGTTGGATGTAGACCTTTAAAAGAAAAAACATGTTGGATGTAAACTTTTAGAAGAAAAAAAACATGTTGGATGTAGACCTTTAAAAGAAAAAACACGTGTTGGATGTAGACCTTTAAAAGAAAAAACATGTTGGATGTAAACTTTTAGAAGAAAAAAAACATGTTGGATGTAGACCTTTAAAAGAAAAAACATGTGTTGGATGTAGACCTTTAGCATAAAAAACATGTTGGATGTAGACCTTTAGAAGAAAAAACACGTGTTGGATGTAGACCTTTAGAAGAAAAAACATGTGTTGGATGTACACCTTGACGAGAAAAAACATGTATTGGATGTAAACTTTTAGAAGAAAAAAACGTGTTGGATGTAGACCTTGACAAGAAAAACGTGTTGGATGTAGACCTTTAGAAGACAAAACATGAGTTGGATGTAAACCTTGACAAGAAAAAACATGTGTTGGATGTAGATTTTTAGAAGAAAAAACACGTGTTGGATGTAGACCTTAGAAGAAAAAGCATGTATTGGATGTAAACCTAGACGAGAAAAAAACATGTGTTGGATGTAAACTTTTAGAAGAAAAAACATGTGTTGGATGTAAACTTTGACAAGAAAAAACATGTTGGATGTAGACCTTGACAAGAAAAAACATGTTGGATTTAGACCTTTAGAAGACAAAACATGAGTTGGATGTAAACCTTGACAAGAAAAAACATGTGTTGGATGTAGATTTTTAGAAGAAAAAACACATGTTGGATGTAGACCTTAGAAGAAAAAGCATGTATTGGATGTAAACCTAGACGAGAAAAAACACGTGTTGGATGTAAACTTTTAGAAGAAAAAACGTGTTGGATGTAGACCTTTAAAAGAAAAAACATGTGTTGGATGTAGACCTTGACAAGAAAAACGTGTTGGATGTAGACATTGACAAGAAAAAACTTGTTGGATTTAAACTTTGACAAGAAAAACATGTTGGATGTAGACCTTTAGAAGAAGAAAAATGTGTTGGATGTAGACCTTTAGAAGGAAAAACATGTGTTGGATGTAGACTTTGACAAGAAAAACATGTTGGATGTAAACCTTTAGAAGGAAACAATGTGTTCCTACAACTTATATGATTCACTTTAAGACTTTTCAAACTACAAATGTTCACAAAGTACACTGAACAAGAATTATGATGAATATCTTGAACCCTTTCTATTTTATTTTATTGAGACAAAGTTTACTTATGTATTTAATATGTGTTTACTTACTATGGTATATTATGTATTTAATATTATTTACTTACTATGGTATATTATGTATTTAATATGTGTTTACTTACTATGGTATATTATGTATTTAATATGTGTTTACTTACTATGGTATATTATGTATTTAATATGTGTTTACTTACTATGGTATATTATGTATTTGTTTACTTACTATGGTATATTATGTATTTAATATGTGTTTACTTACTATGGTATATTATGTATTTAATATGTGTTTACTTACTATGGTATATTATGTATTTAATATGTGTTTACTTACTATGGTATATTATGTATTTAATATGTGTTTACTTACTATGGTATATTATGTATTTAATATGTGTTTACTTACTATGGTATATTATGTATTTAATATGTGTTTACTTACTATGGTATATTATGTATTTAATATGTGTTTACTTACTATGGTATATTATGTATTTAATATGTGTTTACTTACTATGGTATATTATGTATTTAATATGTGTTTACTTACTATGGTATATTATGTATTTAATATGTGTTTACTTACTATGGTATATTATGTATTTAATATGTGTTTACTTACTATGGTATATTATGTATTTAATATGTGTTTACTTACTATGGTATATTATGTATTTAATATGTGTTTACTTACTATGGTATATTATGTATTTAATATGTGTTTACTTACTATGGTATATTATGTATTTGTTTACTTACTATGGTATATTATGTATTTAATATGTGTTTACTTACTATGGTATATTATGTATTTGTTTACTTACTATGGTATATTATGTATTTAATATGTGTTTACTTACTATGGTATATTATGTATTTGTTTACTTACTATGGTATATTATGTATTTGGAAATGGGCTACAATTGCTATGGTATGAAAAGGAGTAGGATTAAATGAGCTCTGCTTCTTCCTAACCCTTCTCGGACGTGCTATAATGAAACAACATGACAGATGTGATGCATCACGTTGTATCATATGTGATGCATCAGGTTGTATCATATGTGATGCATCACGTTGTATCATATGTGATGCATCACCTTGTATCATATGTGATGCATCAGGTTGTATCATATGCATGTTGCACGACAAAACTGAAAGGGACAAGCGGTAGAAAATGGATGAACTGAAATGAAAGTTATTGTATTAGCACTATCTTACCTTTGTTTTTCTGCGTCCGAGAAATTTCTCTCTCCACTTCTGCGATCTTGTCCAGAATGCCCATAATGAAGAATGAATTATGAAGTTTGTGTGCGAGGACCAAACTAAACGTCCCACTTTAGCCCGGTTAGCTAAACCGCTACACCAGCGAAGCAACTGGATTGGAACACCTGGCCGCTGATAAAAAGACGCTTCATGAAACGCGCGGATGTCCGACTGAGGACCAGCAGTCAGAGAGTGTGAAGTACGCGACTTAAAAGGCTGAAAGTAGCAGACATGAACACTTAAATGTTGGATCTTCTCCTCCTCGACATGCTGGTCATCTGCACTGGAGGCCACTCTTCTTCTACACGACGTGTGTTGACGGCTATCAGGAGGCTTGTCAAAGTACTGCCCCCTGTCTGCCGGAGTGGGAACAACAGCACAAAACCAGCAACCAACCATAGACATCTTTTAAGTAGACGCAGCATTGGCTGCTGTGACGCGAGAAATTTGGCCGCCATCTTGAAGTGGTGATGTTTCATATATATATATATATATATATATATATATATATATATATATATATATATATATATATATATATATATATACACACACACACACAGTATATGTATATATATACATATATATATATATATATATATATATATATACACACACACACAGTATATGTATATATATATATATATATATATATATATATATATATATATATATATATATATATATATATATATATATATATATATATATATATGTCTTAATAAGGTTATCCAAAAAATAGTGCTCGATACCGTAGTAGAGCGCAATATATGTATGTGTGGGGAAAAAAAATCACAAGACTACTTCATCTCTACAGGCCTGTTTCATGAGGGGTTCCCTCAATCATCAGGAGATTTTCTAATTTTCTAAAATCACCTCCGCAAAAATCAAGGGAGACCTGCGAAACAGGCTTGTGGCGATGATATTGCCTCTGTGTTTTTTCCTAACCTATCATCTCCTGATGATTGAGGGAACCCCTCATGAAACAGGCCTGTAGAGATGAAGTAGTCTTGTGATTTTTTTCCCCCACACATACATATATATATATATATATACACACAGTATATGTATATATATATATATAAAATATATAAAATCTCCTGATGATTGAGGGTACCCCCCCTCATGAAACAGGCCTGTAGAGATGAAATAGTCTTGTGATTTTTTTCTCCCACACATACATATATATATATATATATAAAAATCTCCTGACGATTGAGGGTACCCCCCCTCATGAAACAGGCCTGTAGAGATGAAATAGTCTTGTGATTTTTTCCCACACATACATATATATATATATATATATATATATATATATATATATATATACACACACAGTATATGTATATATATATATATATGTATATATATATATATATATATATATATATATATATATATAGTCGAGGTTTCTGTGGTTTATCCATTATACAGTGCTCAATACCGGGGTATAGCAGAATAAACGTTAGGTCAGGAAAAAACACAGAAGCTATTTCATCCCTACGAGCCTGTCTCACAGGTTTTTCTGCTCTTCAGGTGATTTTAGAAAATTAGAAAATCCTGTATACATATTTATATATATATATATATATATATATATATATATATATATATATACGTTAGGTTAGGAAAAAACACAGAGACAATATCATCCCTACAAGCCTGTTTCGCAGGTCTCCCTTGATTTTTGCGGAGGTGATTTTAGAAAATTAGAAAATCCCCTGATACATATTTATATATATATATATATATATATATATATATATATATATATATATATATATATATATATATATATATCTTAAGGTTATCCAAAAAAAAATCTCCTGATGATTGAGGGAACCCCTCATGAAACAGGCCTATAGAGATGAAGTAGTCTTGTGATTTTTTTCCCACACATACATACATTATATATATATATATATACACACGTTAGGTTAGGAAAAAACACAGAGGCAATATCATCCCCACAAGCCTGTTTCGCAGGTCTCCCTTGATTTTTGCGGAATACAATCCCTATTATACATATATATATATATATATATATATATATAAAAAATATATATATAAAAAAAAAATATATATATAAATAAAATATATATATATATATATATTTTATTTATATATATATATATATTTTTTTTTTTATATATTTTTTATTTATTTATATATATATATATATATATACATATATATATATATAAGTCGTCCACGCTGTGCTTTTCTCTCCTGGACTTGGCCCCGAGGAGATTCTGCGGCCTGGAGGTTCTCTCCTGTGCAAGTACTGGGATGGATCCTTGGCCGGTGGACTCCAGGAAAACATGTTTACAAGTTCCATTTTTTATTTGGTAAACCTTTATTTATAAATTGCAACATTTACAAACAATCGAGAAATAATAATAATCAAAATAAGTACAAATCAGCGCCAGGGGCTTGTAAACTCAATAACGTAACTAAATAGAATGCAATATATTATATATATATATATATATATATATATATACATATATATATATATATATATATATTAGGGCTGCAACAACTAATCGATTAAAATCGATTATAAAAATAGTTGGCGATTAATTTAGTCATCGATTCGTTGGATCTATGCTATGCGCATGTGCAGAGGCTACTTTTTATTATTTTATTTTTTTTCATAAACCTTTATTTATAAACTGCAACATTTACAAACAGCTAAGAAACAATAATCAAAATAAGTATGGTGCCAGTGTGCTGTTTTTTTCCAATAAAAAACTGGAATGGATAGAAATGTAGTTTGTCTCTTTTATCCGATTATTAATCGATTAATCTAAGTCATAATCGACAGATTAATCAATTATCAAATTTGTTGTTAGTTGCAGCCCTAATATATATATATATATATATATATATATATATATATATATATATATATATATATATATAAAAGGTCATATACCAGGATTACTGTCAGTTCAAATAGTTATAACGGGGCTGAAAAAGATCTTAAGAGTTAGTGTGTAAACTTTGTTAATATTCTATTCTAACAGTGTTGAACAGGGAAAAAAAACGTGCGAAAACTTCCGAGCGCTAACTAAACTGAACAATGAAATCGCACAAGAAGAACTGGAGACAAGAAATATGTGGTGAGATTTGTTTTCCTCTTTAATATAAAATAGATAAATAAAGCATCTGCAAGTGGTAGAAGCATGTGTGTTGAGGCACACGCCACAAAGGAAAGACACAAAAATAGATATGACATGAAGAATCTCTTACAATTTCATTATGAGGATATGTCTCTTGATATCATCTCCCATTAAATGACTTTTTTCGTCTTCAGAAAATATGGATTTCAAACCTGTAAAATCTTTGCAAAGCGCCAGAAAAAGCCGCTCAGTGTGAAGAGAGAGATGTTTGACTCCCAGCTTGTGATGATTGCACATTTGTGATATGAAGTATCAAATATGTCGAGAAGAAACATTCCACAAAAGAGCAATGGCAGTTTTCAAAGAAGAAGTTGGCTTCAGATAAGCTGTGCAAAACTATCACTCAGCATGTATGATGTGTCTGCACACACTAGACTTCCTGCACAGTGCAAACTTCTACTAAAGCTTGTTGGCGGCTGCTCAAACTATGCTGGCGGCGTTTTGAAGGCCCCCCAGGCGTGGAAGCAGCGAGTGAAGCAGTGTGGCTCGTTACCTTTGCGGACTAGTCGCAGTTTTCTGGGCTGCTGGCTTTCTTTGGAGCGCATGTGTTGGATGTAGACCTGGAGAAGAAGAAAAACGTGTTGGATGTAAACTTTGACAATAAAAAAACGTGTTGGATGTGGACCTTGACAAGAAAAAACATGTGTTGGATGTAAACCTTGACAAGAAAAACGTGTTGGATGTAGACGTTGACAAGAAAAAACATGTGTTGGATGTAAACCTTTGGAATAAAAACATGTGTTGGATGTAAACCATCCATCCATCCATCCATCTTCTTCCGCTTATCCGAGGTCGGGTCGCGGGGGCAGCAGCCTAAGCAGGGAAGCCCAGACTTTCCTCTCCCCAGCCACTTCGTCCAGCTCCTCCCGGGGGATCCCGAGGCGTTCCCAGGCCAGCCGGGAGACATAGTCTTCCCAACGTGTCCTGGGTCTTCCCCGTGGCCTCCTACCGGTCGGACGTGCCCGAAACACCTCCCGAGGGAGGCGTTCGGGTGGCATCCTGACCAGATGCCCGAACCACCTCATCTGGCTCCTCTCCATGTGGAGGAGCAGCGGCTTTACTTTGAGCTCCTCCCGGATGACAGAGCTTCTCACCCTATCTCTAAGGGAGAGACCCGCCACCCGGCGGAGGAAACTCATTTCGGCCGCTTGTACCCGTGATCTTGTCCTTTCGGTCATGACCCAAAGCTCATGACCATAGGTGAGGATGGGAACGTAGATCGACCGGTATATCGAGAGCTTTGCCTTCTGGCTCAGCTCCTTCTTCACCACAACGGATCGATACAGCGTCCGCATTACTGAAGATGCCGCACCGATCCGCCTGTCGATCTCACGATCCACTCTTCCCTCACTCGTGAACAAGACTCCGAGGTACTTGAACTCCTCCACTTGGGGCAAGATCTCCTCCCCAACCCGGAGATGGCACTCCACCCTTTTCCGGGCGAGAACCATGGACTCGGATTTGGAGGTGCTGATTCCCATCCCAGTCGCTTCACACTCGGCTGCGAACCGATCCAGTGAGAGCTGAAGATCTTGGCCAGATGAAGCCATCAGGACCACATCATCTGCAAAAAGCAGAGACCTAATCCTGCAGCCACCAAACCAGATACCCTCAACGCCCTGACTGCGCCTAGAAATTCTGTCCATAAAGGTTATGAACAGAATCGGTGACAAAGGGCAGCCTTGGCAGAGTCCAACCCTCACTGGAAACGTGTTCGACTTACTGCCGGCAATGCGGACCAAGCTCTGGCACTGATCATACAGGGAGCGAACCGCCACAATAAGACAGTCCGTTACCCCATACTCTCTGAGCACTCCCCACAGGACTTCCCGGGGTACACGGTCGAATGCCTTCTCCAAGTCCACAAAGCACATGTAGACTGGTTGGGCAAACTCCCATGCACCCTCAAGGACCCTGCCGAGAGTATAGAGCTGGTCCACAGTTCCACGACCAGGACGAAAACCACACTGTTCCTCCTGAATCCGAGGTTCGACTATCCGGCGTAACCTCCTCTCCAGTACACCTGAATAGACCTTACCGGGAAGGCTGAGGAGTGTGATCCCACGATAGTTAGAACACACCCTCCGGTTCCCCTTCTTAAAGAGAGGAACCACCACCCCGGTCTGCCAATCCAGAGGTACCGCCCCCGATGTCCACGCGATGTTGCAGAGTCTTGTCAACCAAGACAGCCCCACAACATCCAGAGCCTTAAGGAACGCCGGGCGGATCTCATCATGTAAACCATTAGAAGAAAAACATGTGTTGGATGTAGACCTTTAGAAGAAAAAAAACCTGTTGGATGTAGACATTTAGAAGAAAAACCATGTGTTGGATGTAGACCTTTAGAAGAAAAAGCATGTGTTGGATGTAGACCTTTAGAAGAAAAAGCATGTGTTGGATGTAGACCTTTAGAAGAAAAAACATGTGTTGGATGTAAACCTTGACAAGAAAAACGTGTTGGATGTAGACATTGACAAGAAAAAACATGTGTTGGATGTAAACCTTTAGAATAAAAACATGTGTTGGATGTAAACCTTTAGAAGAAAAAAAACGTGTTGGATGTAGACCTTTAGAAGAAAAAGCATGTGTTGGATGTAAACCTTTGGAATAAAAACATGTGTTGGATGTAGACCTTTAGAAGAAAAACATGTGTTGGATGTAGACCTTTAGAAGAAAAAAAACGTGTTGGATGTAGACCTTTAGAAGAAAAAGCATGTGTTGGATGTAGACCTTTAGAAGAAAAAACATGTGTTGGATGTAAACCTTTGGAATAAAAACATGTGTTGGATGTAGACCTTTAGAAGAAAAACATGTGTTGGATGTAGACCTTTAGAAGAAAAAAAACGTGTTGGATGTAGACATTTAGAAGAAAAACCATGTGTTGGATGTAAAACTTGACAAGAACAAACTTGTTGGATGTAGACCTTTAGAAGAAAAAACATGTATTGGATGTAAACCTTGACAAGAAAAACGTGTTGGATGTAGACATTGACAAGAAAAAACATGTGTTGATGTAAACCTTTAGAATAAAAACATGTGTTGGATGTAAACCTTTAGAAGAAAAAGCATGTGTTGGATGTAGACCTTTAGAAGAAAAAAACGTGTTGGATGTAGACATTTAGAAGAAAAACCATGTGTTGGATGTAAAACTTGACAAGAAAAAACTTGTTGGATGTAAACCTTCACAAGAAAAAACATGTGTTGGATGTAGACCTTGACAAGAAAAATGTGTTGGATGTAGACCTTCACAGGATAAAAACGTGTGTTGGATGTAGACTGTGACAAGAAAAAACATGTGTTGGATGTAGACCTTTAGAATAAAAAACATGTTGGATGTAAACCTTGACAAAAAAACATGTTGGATGTAGTAAACCTTGACAAAAAAAAGGGGTTGGATTTAAACCTAACAAAAAAACCTGTGTTTGATGTAAACCTTTAGAAGAAAAACCATGTGTTGGATGTAAACCTTGACAAATAAAAAGGGGTTGGACGTAAACCTTAAAAAAAAAACCTGTGTTGGATGTAAACCTTTAGAAGAAAATGCATGTGTTGGATGTAGACCTTTAGAAGAAAACGCATGTGTTGGATGTAGACCTTTAGAAGAAAAAGCATGTGTTGGATGTAGACCTTTAGAAGAAAAAGCATGTGTTGGATGTAGACCTTTAGAAGAAAAAGCATGTGTTGGATGTAGACCTTTAGAAGAAAAAGCATGTGTTGGATGTAGACCTTTAGAAGAAAAAGCACGTGTTGGATGTAGACCTTTAGCATAAAAAGCATGTGTTGGATGTAGACCTTTAGAAGAAAAAAACGTGTTGGATGTAGACATTTAGAAGAAAAACCATGTGTTGGATGTAAAACTTGACAAGAAAAAACTTGTTGGATGTAAACCTTCACAAGAAAAAACATGTGTTGGATGTAGACCTTGACAAGAAAAATGTGTTGGATGTAGACCTTCACAGGATAAAAACGTGTGTTGGATGTAGACTGTGACAAGAAAAAACATGTGTTGGATGTAGACCTTTAGAATAAAAAACATGTTGGATGTAAACCTTGACAAAAAACATGTTGGATGTAGTAAACCTTGACAAAAAAAAGGGGTTGGATTTAAACCTAACAAAAAAACCTGTGTTTGATGTAAACCTTTAGAAGAAAAACCATGTGTTGGATGTAAACCTTGACAAATAAAAATGTGTTGGATGTAAACCTTTAGAAGCAAAACCATGTGTTGGATGTAAACCTTGACAAATAAAAATGGGTTGGATGTAAACCTTTAGAAGAAAAACCATGTGTTGGATGTAAACCTTGACAAATAAAAAGGGGTTGGACGTAAACCTTAAAAAAAAAACCTGTGTTGGATGTAAACCTTTAGAAGAAAATGCATGTGTTGGATGTAGACCTTTAGAAGAAAAAACATGTGTTGGATGTAGACCTTTAGAAAAAAAAAGCATGTGTTGGATGTAAACCTTTAGAAGAAAACGCATGTGTTGGATGTAGACCTTTAGAAGAAAAAGCATGTGTTGGATGTAGACCTTTAGAAGAAAAAGCATGTGTTGGATGTAGACCTTTAGAAGAAAAAGCATGTGTTGGATGTAGACCTTTAGCATAAAAAGCATGTGTTGGATGTAGACCTTTAGCATAAAAAACATGTGTTGGATGTAGACCTTTAGAAGAAAAAGCATGTGTTGGATGTAAACCTTTAGAAGAAAACGCATGTGTTGGATGTAGACCTTTAGAAGAAAAAGCATGTGTTGGATGTAGACCTTTAGAAGAAAAAGCATGTGTTGGATGTAGACCTTTAGAAGAAAAAGCATGTGTTGGATGTAGACCTTTAGCATAAAAAGCATGTGTTGGATGTAGACCTTTAGCATAAAAAACATGTGTTGGATGTAGACCTTTAGAAGAAAAAGCATGTGTTGGATGTAGACCTTTAGAAGAAAAAGCATGTGTTGGATGTAGACCTTTAGAAGAAAAAACATGTGTTGGATGTAGACCTTTAGCATAAAAAGCATGTGTTGGATGTAGACCTTTAGAAGAAAAAGCATGTGTTGGATGTAGACCTTTAGCATAAAAAGCATGTGTTGGATGTAGACCTTTAGCATAAAAAACATGTGTTGGATGTAGACCTTTAGAAGAAAAAGCATGTGTTGGATGTAGACCTTTAGAAGAAAAAACATGTGTTGGATGTAGACCTTTAGCATAAAAAACATGTGTTGGATGTAGACCTTTAGAAGAAAAAGCATGTGTTGGATGTAGACCTTTAGAAGAAAAAGCATGTGTTGGATGTAGACCTTTAGAAGAAAAAACATGTGTTGGATGTAGACCTTTAGCATAAAAAACATGTGTTGGATGTAGACCTTTAGAAGAAAAAGCATGTGTTGGATGTAGACCTTTAGCATAAAAAGCATGTGTTGGATGTAGACCTTTAGAAGAAAAAGCATGTGTTGGATGTAGACCTTTAGCATAAAAAACATGTGTTGGATGTAGACCTTTAGAAGAAAAAGCATGTGTTGGATGTAGACCTTTAGAAGAAAAAGCATGTGTTGGATGTAGACCTTTAGAAGAAAAAACATGTGTTGGATGTAGACCTTTAGCATAAAAAACATGTGTTGGATGTAGACCTTTAGAAGAAAAAGCATGTGTTGGATGTAGACCTTTAGCATAAAAAGCATGTGTTGGATGTAGACCTTTAGCATAAAAAGCATGTGTTGGATGTAGACCTTTAGCATAAAAAGCATGTGTTGGATGTAGACATTGAGCAGGAAGCAGAGTGAGGTTCAAGAAGAAAGTAAGATCTCACACACCTGACATGCTTTCAGACTCAGTTTGATCTCCACCTGGCTGGTCTGAGTACCCACCCACATGTACACCTGAGGGACATCAAGTGCACATTTATTGACAATAACTTATTATTATTACAAAGGTGAATTAAGTGCAATAACTTATGGTTGCTACCTCATTGCCGTTGTCCAACAACATGATGTCGTCGTCCGCCAAGTCGTCCTGGCAGAAGTCGGAGCACTTCTCTGACACGGAGAAATAACCTTTCTCGTTAGAACACCTGAGAGGCCGAGAAGGAAAATGAGTTGCTAGAAGAAGAAGAAGAAGAGAGTGAAGAACATGTGACTCGCCTGAAGAGACGAGCATATTTCATGTAGTCTGCGTCTTCATCGTATTCCTTCTGAGCGCCGATGCCAACCCAGAAGAAGTTCTCAGGCTCCTCCCCCTCGTTAATGACCTGGGAGGGCAGAACATGCAAATATTGTTTAGGACTTGCAATAACAGTCAAAAGTCATGTAATATGCATACAATACAAAAAGGTAAAACATATTTGGTTAATATTGAACATTATTAAAATTATTAAAAATAACTGAAAAAAATATAAATTACCACATATTAAAAATAAATGTATAGTATAACATAAAACACAAAATACCATTAAAGGTAGTAATATTTTGTCTGCATTTTTTGTATTTTATAACATGAATACAAAAGGTTAAAAACAAATTATTTTTAAATTATAAAAATATTAATAAACATACAATAAAAATTAAACGATTATTCAAATACATCTAAAAAGGAGGCCAAACACTAAAAGGGGCTTTTTGCAAACTTGCTCACAGTAACATTTTTCTGACCAAAAATGATAAACTCCATTGGCTCGTTTAGTTAGTGCTTTACCAGAACACTTGGTGTTATCAACCAATAAACTATAATATGGTAGTGTGGCCTTAGAACCGTGAGATTGTGATATGGTAATTAGAACGTGCACCTGTTTGCAGTAGGTGTTGTCAGAATAATTGTATCTAAGTTTGTGTTTCCACCAGTTCCCGGCGAGCAGACAAAAGCTGTCTTTGATCTTACCAAGCAAAAGGCTTGTAAAACTCCACTGTGTACGATGGGAAGCGACATGAAGGTGTCGGTTTCTTTAATCTATTGTAATCCGCAGGAAGATCTTGTCTTTCCTCCCAATGAAAATCGTAGGGAGGAAAGAATATGAGCCTATACAGAGCATCTATGAGCAGGCAGTTAGGAAAAAAGCTAAGAAAATTATTTCCAACTCACAACACCCACTCTTTCCTGAATATGGAACCCTGCCATCAGGGAGAAGACTCCGGGTCCCACTATGCAAATCTAACCGCCTTAAATTATCATTTGTCCCAGCCTCCGTTAAGCTGACCAACAATGTGCAATAGAATTTTAATACATAGGTTAGCACTTTTTTAGCACATAGCACTTTAGCACATAGCACTTTAGAACTAAGCACTTTAGCACACAGCACATTATCCATGAGCTCTAGTGCAATGCACATTGGTACTTTATCTTTATCTCCATAGTGTAGATTTTATGCCTACATCAAAGTGCCACCTATGTCTATCAAGCTCCATGTTCTGATGTTTAAATGTTAGTTGTATGGTTGTGGTTGTGTCTGTGCTTGTGTTCTGTTGTTTTTGGGTATGTTAAGAAAGCAATGATGCACTGTGCCCAAGACAAATTTCCCCGCGGGGACAATAAAGTTGAACCTTGAACCTTGAACCTTGAGATCTACAAAGCGGAGAGGAAGCAGGACCTGACGCAGGCTCCAGGCATCTTTTCTTTGAACTGTTTTGTGACCAAGGGCGACGGCTGTTTACGACCCCCTCTCCCCTTAGAAACAGCTGTTGCCATGTAATCAGGGAAAGTCCAAATAAAAGAGGAGGCGTGCAACCCTTTTGTCAGAGTGTGGGACGACACTGTACAAGAGAGTACAGGTGTACACGCTCTCCCATACCTGCCAACTTTTGAAATCAGAAAAACCTAGTAGCCAGGGTCCAGGGGCCGCAGGCCCCGGCAGGTCCAGGACAAAGTCCTGGTGGGGGGTTCAGGCTTCGCCCCCCGACGCAAAATGATTGATTGCATTCAGACAGGTTAAAATGTTGCTAAAACCATCACTTTTCTATCAGTCACAGTGACTTTTCAAAACAAAAATATTACAGCAAAAATCATATGGGTTGATTGACATGTTTATTCTGTAAGATAACTTCAATAGTTTGAAATTATTTTGACAGTTAATGCCAGTTATCCTGTCAACCTTTCACAAGACTTCAATTTGTTAATTGAAAGTATAAACACTTTTTACAGTAAACAAATGGTAAAACAGTACTAAACAATTCCATTAAAAAAAAATTGGTGTCATTATTAACTTTCTGTCCAAGCTTGTATAATCTACTGCCTTGTTCAATTGTAAAAAATATTCTGTGCCTAAAATTCACATTTCTATCACAATTATCATACTGTAAACATGGTAAGCTAACTTCATTAAAATTAATAGTCCTGTCAATAGCATGGAATTACAATTCAAATGTAGTTTTTTTTGGAAGCCTTTCAAAAGAATTCAAAATATGAAAAATTAATGAAAATTAATTGAAGCCATCAGACACTTGAAAAGTGGCACATCACATCTCTAATGTAATCATTTGAACTTTTCAACAGAAATAGCACTGCAAAAATATTAAGGACATACTTCTGTATTTTGGTAGTTATGCTGTCAACATTTAACAAGATTTCTTCAACTTGGACTTGAAAGCATAAATAGTATAAACACTTTTAACAGTATAACAGTACTAAACAATTCCAATAGATAACATTGATGTCATTACCTTTTTGTTTGCTCAATTATTGCCTCCGTAAATAAAACTTCGGCATTTATCACATCCAAAGAATCTGTTTGGGCGACGAAAAACGTTGAAAGTTTTCCACTTGTATCGCTAGCAACGGCATTAGACTTGTGTTTTTTTGTCCCAACGTGGTCTTTTACATCGCTAATTCCTCCGTGTCCGATCGAAAAATCTTGTCTGCACAAGGTGCAATTCGCGTAGTTTTCACCCTTTTTGGAACGGATAATTATTCCCGGATAGGCTTTTGAATATTCTTCACGGAATGACTGCAGTTTTCTTTTCGGTTTAAGACTCGTTTCCGATTTTTCTCCGGCTGATTCCATGATCGTTCGCTCGTTTGGAAACAATGGGCAACAGGTGCCTCGTGCTTGGCAGCGGTGCTATAAATAGCCTCCCGCATGGCATTCGGAATGGCTCGATAGGAAGTTACGGGAAGCAGTGTCGATTGTGATTGTTGTTACGCGATTTCGTGAATAAAACTTAAAAAAAAAAAAAAAAATTTATTAATGAAAAACCGTATTTTTTATCACTGCAACCGTAACCCGAAATAGGTTGATGAAAACCGTACTAATTACGGGAAAACCGGAGTAGTTGGCAGGTATGCTCTCCTCAGTGAGCTAAATTGAATCCTGTCTGTTTAATTCCTTGCTTCTTGTCATCGGTGTTTGAACCTGACAGGTGTCATCAAACAAACTCTAATATGGTGTGATATGGTTCTTAGAAAGTGCACCTGTTTGCTGTAGGTGTCATCAAACATGCGGTTCATGACGTCCTCGGCCAGCTTGGCTTCGTCCGGGTCGGCAGCTCGTCCCACCCAGGTGTAGACGATGCCCTGGTTGTCTGTGCTCTCAAAGGGAACCTGCAGAGGATGCTGTGTGAGTGTTTGTGCTCACGCTCTTTGCTTAGTCAACACACAATACCAACTTTGAGAATAAAGCAAAACTCTGAGTTGAGATTGGCTGAATCTGTGGCGATCTGGATGGTCCTGCCAGGAGACAAGGTGAGGCGTCAGATGAAGACATGGACAAAAGGACGTGGTGTTGGCAGCTACCTGGTGCAGAGTGCACTGCCGTTGGTGCGAATGTGATAGAGGGACGGCTGGGCTGAGTCCGTCTTCTGTTTCCTCTTCCCTTTGTGGATGATAAACTTCCTCTTGAAGTGGGACAGGAACTTGAGGTTCTCCTGCTGCTGCGTCATACGCACCACCTGGGGAACAACATGGTTACCGTGGAGCAGAGGGTGTGCACGGACTATTTGTGGTACCTTCAGTTTGCCCGGGAAGAGGCTCTCAAACTTCTTCTGCAGGGAGAAGGTGAAGGTGAGCCAGCCCATGTTGGAAGCTTGCCGGCCCTGCCAGAAGTACACCACACACTGGAAGTCTTCCTCAGGCTGCTTGTCCTCCTCCACCTCCTTGCCTTCGCCCTCTTTCTTCTCCTCCTCGTCCTCGTACTCCACAGGAACCCAGTACCTGTCCATCACCATGAGACCCTTTCACATACTGACTACCACGCTCGAAGGTGCACGTTCGTACCTGCAGAGGAACACGTAGCAATCTTGTGTGAAGAAGTGTCCAAACTCTTCCTCTGGTAGACGAGCAAACTTTTTGCTCTCCAACACAAATCCTTCCATGCCGTCCAGGTCCTCGTTCCACTCCTCCATCAGCGGCTCAGCCTGCACAGAACATTGACAAAAATAAGCTATGTGTGTGTTCTTGACATCAACAAGGAAAAGTACCTTCCACAGGAGGACCGGTGAACAAGTTAGGACCGAAATCATGGTCCCAATACGGAAAACCATTGCATCTAATAGCCAAATACTAGAGTCTGTGAACATTGCTCCAAAGTCAGGATTTTTTGTTGCTTTAATGTGCATACAAAAGTAAACCAATATGGACTGGACTCTCACTATTATGTTAGATCCACTATGGACTGGACTCTCACACTATTATGTTAGGTCCACTATGGACTGGACTCTCACACTATTATGTTAGGTCCACTATGGACTGGACTCTCACAGTATTATGTTAGATCCACTATCGACTGGACTCTCACAATATTATGTTAGATCCACTATGGACTGGACTCACACTATTATGTTAGATCCACTATGGACTGGACTCTCACACTATTATGTTAGATCCACTATGGACTGGACTCTCACACTATTATGTTAGATCCACTATGGACTGGACTCTCACACTATTATGTTAAATCCACTATGGACTAGACTCTCACACTATTATGCTAGATCCACTATGGACTAGACTCTCACAATATTATGTTAGATCCACTATGGACTGGCCTCTCACTATTATGTTAGATCCACTATGGACTAAACTCTCACACTATTATGCTAGATCCACTATGGACTAGACTCTCACAATATTATGTTAGATCCACTATGGACTGGCCTCTCACTATTATGTTAGATCCACTATGGACTAGACTCTCACACTACTGTGCTAGATCCACGATGGACTAGACTCTCACACTATTATGTTAGATCCACTATGGACTGGCCTCTCACTATTATCTTAGATCCACTATGGACTAGACTCACACACTATTATGCTAGATCCACTACAGACTAGACTCTCACACTATTATGTTAGATCCACTATGGACTGGACTCTCACACTATTATGTTAGATCCACTATGGACTGGACTCACACTATTATGTTAGATCCACTATGGACTGGACTCTCTCACTATTATGTTAGATCCACTATGGACTGGACTCTCACACTATTATGTTAGATCCACTATGGACTGGACTCTCACACTATTATGTTAGATCCACTACGGACTGGACTCTCACACTATTAGGTTAGATCCACTATGGACTGGACTCTCACTATTATGTTAGATCCAGAATGGACTGGACTCTCACACTATTATGTTAGATCCACTATGGACTGGACTCTCACAATATTATGTTAGATCCACTATGGACTGGACTCTCACACTATTATGTTAGATCCACTATGGACTGGCCTCTCACACTATTATGTTAGATCCACGATGGACTAGACTCTCACACTATTATGCTAGATCCACTACAGACTGGACTCTCACACTATTATGTTAGATCCACTATGGACTGGACTCTCACACTATTATGTTAGATCCACTATGGACGAGACTGTCACACTATTATGTCATATCCACTACAGACTGGAGGTGGTGGTGAAATCTATCAAAATGAGGGTGGTCCCAAAAAGGACGGATTTTTCAAATTGACCGTGTGTCGGTTTTAAAAGTGCTCCCCCTCTGGTCAACATATGAAATAACAAGTGTGTGTAAAAATTTGACTACAAAAAAACTTGCCTTTTTTATATTTGCATAGTATGTATATAATATTAATGCTGTAAATACAAACTTTACATATCTAGAAAGGGTGGTACTAAAGAGGTAGGCGATTTTTCGGAGGTCTCAAGAAGGTAACAAATACAAGAATGTGTGTGTGTGCAGAGGTGGGTAGAGTAGCCAGAAATTGTACTTAAGTAAGAGTACTGTTACTTTAGAGATGTATTACTCAAGTAAAAGTAAGGAGTAGTCACCCAAATATTTACTTGAGTAAAAGTAAAAAGTATGTTGTGAAAAAACTACTCAAGTACCGTACTGAGTAACTGATGAGTAACATATACACACACATATATGTATATATATATATATATATATATATATATATATATATATATATATATATATATATATATATATATATATATATATATATATATATATATATATATATATATATAAACATACATACATTTATATATACAGTATATGATTTATATTTATTTATTTTGCCGTTTTTGTTTACATGTTAAAGGTGTTTTAATGAATATACATGCATGTTTAACACATATAGATTCCTTTCTTTCATGAAAACAAGAATATAAGTTGGTGTATTACCTGATTCTGATGACTTGCATTGATTGGAATCAGACAGTAGTGATGATAACGTCCACGTTTTCAAATGGAGGAGAAAAAAAGTTCCTCCTTTCTGTCTAATACCACATGAAAGTGGTTGGTTTTGGGCTTCTTATTTGTCCAGCTTCCATATTCGTTTTTATACACTTTACAAGAAATACATTGGCGGCAAACTCCGTAGCTTGCTAGCTTGTTTGTGCTGGCTTTCGGAGACTCTTATTTTGAAAGCGCAGGCGCGATGGAGCGGCACTTTTATTGTGAAGACAGGAACTGTGCAGTCAGTCTTTAGGCTTTTGACGGGATGTACGGTTGAAATAAAAAAGGGTCTTTTTCCTTCACACTTTTGATTGATTGATTGGAACTTTTATTAGTAGATTGCACAGTACATATTCCGTACGATTGACCACTAAATGGTAACACCCCAATACGTTTTTCAACTTGTTTAAGTCAGGTCATGTGACCGCCTGGCTCTGTTTGATTGGTCCAACGTCACCAGTGACTGCATCTGATTGGTGGAACGGAGTGAACGTCACCAGTGACTGTATTTGTTGAAACGCAGGCACTATGAAGGTCTGTCTGACAGACCAAAACAAACAAAGCGTGCATTAACAGATCGATAAAAATTAGTAGCGAGTAGCGAGCTGAATGTAGATAAAAGTAGCGGAGTAAAAGTAGCGTTTCTTCTCTATAAATATACTCAAGTAAAAGTATGTTGCATTAAAACTACTCTTAGAAGTACAATTTATCCCAAAAGTTACTCAAGTAGATGTAATGGAGTAAATGTAGCGCGTTACTACCCACCTCTGTGTGTGTGTGTGTGTGTGTGTGTGTGTGTGTGTGTGTGTGTGTACATCACCTCAGTAAGAGGCATGGCTGGCTGCCTGGGAAGGAAGAGAGCTGTGAGGTCAGCTTTCATCTGATCTTTCTTCTCTGCATCCTTTTTCACCTGCCACAAAAGACATGAAACCTCATCACTCGTGGAATAATGTCATGTGAATAATATTCAGGCGTGGGACTACCCACCTTGCCTTGAAGGTTGTCCTTCTGCTGCACGGTCTCCGCAGCTCTGGTGTAGTCCACCTGCAGCACGTCGTCCCAGTTCTTGAACTTGGACTTATACACCTGACGAAGAGGAAAAGTCACATGTTTGTAGCGCAATCCAAGATCATTTCTTGATGGTGTCTATTTAACATCAGCGTGGCCATTGGAGACGTAATATTCGTGCCAATATTTCAGCGGACTTCATGTCAGTATGATACTATATGCGCTAGTCATCATGGGAAATGTGGTCTTTCTGGCAAAACACTACCGCTTTGGTCCACTGACACCGCTAAAAATCAACCAAAACTGAAAGTTTTTAAGTGGGGCTTTAAGAGTGTGCCAACTTAAAAAGTATTTTGAGATAAGAGCTGTTTCTCAACTAATTGTTATGCTGTAAATTGCAAGCAAAGATGTGTATATACAGAATATAAACATCCCCGCCATTAGCTGTTGTAACAAATGTCACAGTGAACCCCTTAACATCCGTCCTAAACGGATCTTAAAAGCCGCTGCCTGACCAAAGCTCAGAAATTCTGCAGAGACTCCTCCCACCCCCACCAAGGACTGTTTTCACTGCTGGACTCTAGAAAGAGGTTCCGCAGAATGACAATAAAAAGGAAGTCTAAGTCTAAACATCCGATCTTACTGGCTAGCAATAGCTTATAGCTAGAGATGGACATAACTATTTTTCAAACACTGGAAGAAAGAAATGTGTGTAAATGACATTGCTGAAAAGAAAAAGTGGATGATATTCAATGAATTACAAAAAGAAAATCAGCAAAATCACGACATAGCGTGTAGCCAACTTGGACAGACAAGAAAATTAAAATATCTAAACGGCAAACATTTATCCATAAAAATATGGAGAAGCTTCTGCTGATGTGTTTGACAGAGAAGCCGTTGGAAGGAGATATGGTAGGAATCCACTCTCCTGTGGTGTAAATAATTAATATATTACATTACTTTATCAAACTACAGTGGTTGTTTGTAGTACGTTTTATTTTGATTTTATACAATATTTATTCTCTAAAACCTTGTTTTTCTTTTTAAATGGCATGTTACATGTATTAACTGTGCTGTTTTAGGGCACTAAGCACCAATTAAGTTGTTTTTTAAATTAATTTCAAAGGGATGTTGTGGAGGGGGGCCTTCTGCGGGAATGGAGTGTGTATGGCCTGGCTTCGAAGCCCAGCAGACAGGTGAGTAGATTGCCCAGCTGGGGCTGATTCTCTAATCACCTGTCGCCTTTATCAGCAGCGGCCGAGGCCATGAATTGATTAACGTGGACCCCGACTTAAACAAGTTGAAAAACGTATTGGGGTGTTACCATTTAGTGGTCAATTGTACGGAATATGTACTGTGCTGTGCAATCTACTAATAAAAGTCTCAATCAATCAATCAATCAATGACGAGAGAGACGGCGGCTGGGAGCAGAAGCGCACACACAAGGACACAGAGAGAAAACACGGACACGCATGACTGAAAAGTCCTGCACCCTGGTGCATATGTCAATAAAGACTTGCTCAAACCTGTATACCGGGCTCAAGAAGATCTATCGGCCTCAGGAGAACGCCCCCTCCACAGATATGTTTTGATATACAAGTGTTTTAAGTTAAGACCTCCATCACAGAACCAATTAAGCTCGTAAATTGAGGTGCTATTGTATCAGGAAGTCTTACCTGGCATTCGGTGCCTTCCAGGTTTCGGGTGACACATGCGTGTTTTGGCCGGTGCAGCATGGAGCAGATCTCCTGACCCAGTTTTAAAGCAGCGGCTCGGACAAGTCGGGGAGACTTCCTCCCGATCCAAATGAAGACGTCGGACCAGCAGTCGAGGATGTACACGCCCTTGGTGTCGAGCAGCGTCTGCAGCTAAGGAAAGCGGTGACAAGGAGGAGATGATGAGAATTGGACTGATGGAAGTGGGTCAAATGGAAAAGGAGCGTTTGAGAACGAAAGCAAACATTGTAGCTCAAAAATGAACTTTTTGACTTTGTCGGGATCCATTGGGATTAGTTGTGATCCTGCTCGGGTTTACTTGAAGTGGATGAACATACCAGTCGGAGCTCTGGCAGCGTGTCCAGTTTGATCTTGTGGTTTTTGTGCTCCACAGAAAGCTTGTAGTTGATCTGAGGCAGCTCCAGGTAGCCCAGGCCCAAACCCACCTACATGGCAACAAGACCATTCAGTATATCCATCGTGTTGAAGTGTTCACCACATGTTATCATCATGACATGCTTGACCTTGTATAGTTTAGGCCTGACAGGAGAGAAGTCATCTGGTACGTGTTTCTTAATCGCCTCTGGTTGTCCACCCAGTATTTCCCAGAAATTTGGAGGCTCCTGCTTTTGCATTAAAGTTGTGATCTCTGCCTTCCCTTTGCGCTCGTTTTTATTGATCTTCTCTGCAAATAACCTGAAAGGTGACAACAATGAACATGTTAGGCAGTGCAGCGCTAAACTCCAAACTAGGGTACCGACTCCCATTTTGAATATCCATGAGAGACGGTCCAATACTTACATTTTAAATTTTTTATTTTTTATGGTGAGTGCTATTGACAATTTAACAATATCAACACACTATTTAAACTAGCTCCTTATTTTATTATACAAACCCCGTTTCCATATGAGTTGGGAAATTGTGTTAGATGCAGAGGTGGGTAGTAACGCGCTACATTTACTCCGTTACATCTACTTGAGTACCTTTTGGGATAAATTGTACTTCTAAGAGTAGTTTTAATGCAACATACTTTTACTTTTACTTAAGTATATTTATAGAGAAGGAACGCTACTTTTAATCCGCTACTTTTATCTACATTCAGCTCGCTACTCGCTACTAATTTTTATCGATCTGTTAATCCACGCTTTGTTTGTTTTGGTCTGTCAGACAGACCTTCAAAGTGCCTGCCTTACTGGTGACGTTTCACTTTGTTCCACCAATCAGATGCAGTCACTGGTGACGTTGGACCAATCAAACAGAGACAGGTGGTCACATGACCTGACTTAAACAAGTTGAAAAACTTATTGGGGTGTTACCATTTAGTGGTCAATTGTACGGAATGTGTACTGTACTGTGCAATCTAATAATAAAAGTTCCAATCAATCAATCAATCAAAAGTGTGAAGGAAAAAAGATACTTTTTTATTTCAACCGTACATCCCGTCAAAAGCCTAAAGACTGACCGCACATGAGGACGTTCCTGTCTTCACAATAAGAGTGCCGCTCCATCGCACCTGCGCTTTCACAATAAGAGTCTCCGAAAGCCAGTGCAAACAAGCTAGTAAGCTATGGAGTTTGACGCCAATATATTTCTTGTAAAGTGTATAAAAACGAATATGGAAGCTGGACAAATAAGATGCCAAAAACCCACCACTTCCATGTGGTATTAGACAGAAAGGAGGAACTTTTCTTCTCCTCCATTTGAAAACGTGGACGTAATCATCACTACTGTCTGATTACAATCAACGCAAGTCATCAGAATCAGGTAATACACCAACTTATATTCTAGTCTTCATGAAAGAAAGGAATCTATATGTGTTAAACATGCATGTATATTCATTAAAACACCTTTAACATGTAAACAAAAACAGCAAAATAAATACATATAAATTATATACTGTATATATCAATGTATATGTATATATATATATATATATATATATATATATATATATATCTGTGATATGAGTGTGTATGTTACTCATCAGTTACTCAGTACTTGAGTAGTTTTTTCACAACATACTTTTTACTTTTACTCAAGTAAATATTTGGGTGACTACTCCTTACTTTTACTTGAGTAATACATCTCTAAAGTAACAGTACTCTTACTTGAGTACAATTTCTGGCTACTCTACCCACCTCTGGTTAGATGTTAATATAAACAGAATACAATGATTTGCAAATCCTTTTCAACCCATAATCAGTGGAATGTACTACAAAGACAACATATTTGATGTTCAAACTCATAAACTTTTTTTTTTTTTTGCAAATAATTAACTTAGAATTTCATGGCTGCAACACGTGCCAAAGTAGTTGGGAAAGGGCATGTTCACCACTGTGTTACATCACCTTTCCTTTTAACAACACTCAAGAAACGATTGGGAACTGAGGAAACTAATTGTTGAAGCTTTGAAAGTGGAATTCTTTCCCATTCTTGTTTTATGTAGAGCTTCAGTCGTTCAACAGTGCGGGGTCTCCGCTGTCGTATTTTACGTTTCATAATGCGCCACACATTTTCGATGGGAGACAGGTCTGGACTGCAGACGGGCCAGGAAAGTACCCGCACTCTTTTTTTTACGAAGCCACGCTGTTGTAACACGTGCTGAATGTGGCTTGGCATTGTCTTACTGAAATAAGCAGGGGCGTCCATGAAAAAGACGACGCTTAGATGGCAGCATATGTTGTTTCAAAACCTGTATGTACCTTTCAGCATTAATGGTGCCTTCACAGATGTGTAAGTTACCCATGCCTTGGGCACTAATGCACCCCCATACCATCGCAGATGCTGGCTTTTGAACTTTGCATCGATAACAGTCTGGATGGTTCGCTTCCACTTTGGTCCGGATGACACGATGTCGAATATTTCCAAAAACAATTTGAAATGTGGACTCGTTAAGACCACAGAACACTTTTCCACTTTGCATGAGTCCATCTTAGATGATCTCGGGCCCAGAGAAGCCGGCGGCGTTTCTGGATGTTGTTGATAAATGGCTTTCGCTTTGCATAGTAGAGCTTTAACTTGCACTTACAGATGTCGTGACCAACTGTATTTAGTGACAGTGGTTTTCTGAAGTGTTCCTGAGCCCATGTGGTGATATCCTTTAGAGATTGATGTCGGTTTTTGATACAGTGCCGTCTGAGGGATCGAAGGTCACGGTCATTCAATGTTGGTTTCCGGCTATACCACTTATGTGGAGTGATTTCTCCAGATTCTCTGAACCTTTTGATGATATTATGGACCGTAGATGTTGAAATCCCTAAATTTCTTGCAATTGCACTTTGAGAAACGTTGTTCTTAAACTGTTTGACTATTTGCTCACGCAGTTGTGGACAAAGGGGTGTACCTCGCCCCATCCTTTCTTGTGAAAGACTGAGCATTTTTTGGGAAGCTGTTTTTATACCCAATCATGGCACCCACCTGTTCCCAATTACCGTATTTTCCGCACTATTAGCCGCACCTAAAAACCACAAATTTACTCAAAAGCTGACAGTGCGGCTTATAACCCGGTGCGCTTTATATATGGATTAATATTAAGATTCATTTTCATAAAGTTTCGGTCTCGCAACTACGGTAAACAGCCGCCATCTTTTTTCCCCGTAGAAAAGGAAGTGGTTCTTCTTCTACGGCAAGCAACCGCCAAGGTAAGCACCCGCCCCCATAGAAGAGGAAGCGCTTCTTCTTCTACTGTAAGCAACCACCCGCCCCCGTAGAAGAAGAAGCGCGCGGATAGTACGTTTCATTTCCTTTGTGTGTTTACATCTGTAAAGACCACAAAATGGCTCCTACTAAGCGACAGGTTTCCGGTTCATGAAAAGACGCAATCTCTCCATCCGCACACGGACTACTATTTCACAGCAACTGCCTAAAGACTTTCAAGAAAAGCTGGCTACTTTCCGTGCATATTGTAAAAACAAGATAGCTGAAAAAAAGATCCGGCCAGAGAACATTATCAACATGGACGAGGTTCCACTGACTTTTGATATTCCTGTGAACCGCACTGTGGATACAACGGGAGCACGTACGGTGAATATTCGCACCACAGGGAATGAGAAGTCATCCTTCACTGTGGTTCTAGCTTGCCATGCTAATGGCCAGAAACTTCCACCCATGGTGATATTCAAAAGGAAGACCTTGCCAAAAGAGACCTTTCCAGCCGGCGTCATCATAAAAGCTAACTCGAAGGGATGGATGGATGAAGAAAAGATGAGCGAGTGGTTAAGGTAAGTTTACGCGAAGAGGCCGGGTGGCTTTTTTCACGCAGCTCCGTCCATGTTGATATACGACTCCATGCGCGCCCACATCACGCTGGTTTTTAATATATTATTAAAGTTTGACTGACCTGACTTTTTTTGACATTCCTTTAGCGCAGTTAGATGCGGCTTACAACACGGGGCGGCTTATAGGTGGACAAAGTTTTTAAATATGCCGTTCATTGAAGGCGCGGCTTATAACCCAGGGCGCCTTATGGTGCGGAAAATACGGTAGCCTGCACACCTGTGGGATGTTCCAAATAAGTGTTTGATGAGCATTCCTCAACTTTATCAGTATTTATTGCCACCTTTCCCAACTTCTTTGTCACGTGTTGCTGGCATCAAATTCTAAAGTTAATGATTATTTGCAAAAAAAAAAAAAATGTTTATCAGTTTGAAAATCAAATATGTTGTCTTTGTAGCATATTCAACTGAATATGGGTTGAAAATGATTTGCAAATCATTGTATTCTGATTATATTTACATCTAACACAATTTCCCAACTCATATGGAAACGGGGTTTGTATTACATAATGTTTTGAGTACAACAAAAGGTAATAGAAATAAATAAAAAATGCTATCCACTACTTGTTTAAATCCTCATGTGTCCAGGGAATTATTTATTGACTTAGAAAACATTAACAAAAACTACCAAATAATTATTTTAAGAGTAAAGTATATCAAACAAACCTTTAACAAAGTGGACACTGCAAACTTGTGCGTTCTTTGCCTGTGCTCCGTTATATTGGAGTGTGTGCCACTTTTGTCGTCAGCTTTTGTAAAATCTTGCACTCTTCCACCTTTGATTACCTCTGAAGGATTTATCCTTTTCGCGATTTGAACAGTTCGTACAGTCGAAAACAACGCAAGCATATGGGGCATTTGCCTACGAGACAGGCTAAATGGCACCTAGTACCCATTGAAAACAGACGCTGCTTGACAATTAAGCATATTCAATGAAATCATTAAAATTCAAGCAATAGCCACTTTATTTTGTTAAAAAAATATTAAATGTAGCTTTCAAGGCCAAAAATGTAATACATTATCTAATTAAAAACAATACTAGCAAATGCTAAATGTAATAATACAAGCTTTATAGAAAGGTGTTATTGTGTTTACCTGCTATAAATCATTTACCGTATTTTCCGCACTATTAGCCGCACCTAAAAACCACAAATTTACTCAAAAGCTGACAGTGCGGCTTTTAACCCGGTGCGCTTTATATATGGATTAATATTAAGATTCATTTTCATAAAGTTTCGGTCTCGCAACTACGGTAAACAGCCGCCATCTTTTTTCCCCGTAGAAGAGGAAGTGCTTCTTCTTCTACGCAAGCAACCGCCAAGGTAAGCACCCGCCCCCATAGAACAGGAAGCGCTTCTTCTTCTACTGTAAGCAACCACCCGCGCGCGTAGAAGAAGAAGAAGAAGAAGCGCGCGGATATTACGTTTCATTTCCTTTGTGTGTTTACATCTGTAAAGACCACAAAATGGCTCCTACTAAGCGACAGGTTTCCGGTTCATGAAAAGACGCAATCTCTCCATCCGCACACGGACTACTATTTCACAGCAACTGCCTAAAGACTTTCAAGAAAAGCTGGCTACTTTCCGTGCATATTGTAAAAACAAGATAGCTGAAAAAAAGATCCGGCCAGAGAACATTATCAACATGGACGAGGTTCCACTGACTTTTGATATTCCTGTGAACCGCACTGTGGATACAACGGGAGCACGTACGGTGAATATTCGCACCACAGGGAATGAGAAGTCATCCTTCACTGTGGTTCTAGCTTGCCATGCTAATGGCCAGAAACTTCCACCCATGGTGATATTCAAAAGGAAGACCTTGCCAAAAGAGACCTTTCCAGCCGGCGTCATCATAAAAGCTAACTCGAAGGGATGGATGGATGAAGAAAAGATGAGCGAGTGGTTAAGGTAAGTTTAAGTTTACGCGAAGAGGCCGGGTGGCTTTTTTCACGCAGCTCCGTCCATGTTGATATACGATTCCATGCGCGCCCACATCACGCTGGTTTTAATATATTATTAAAGTTTGACTGACCTATTTGACTGTTTTTTTGACATTCCTTTAGCGCAGTTAGATGCGGCTTACAACACGGGGCGGCTTATAGGTGGACAAAGTTTTGAAATATGCCGTTCATTGAAGGCGCGGCTTATAACCCAGGGCGCCTTATGGTGCGGAAAATACGGTAATTCAATGATCAACGTGTCAGAAGCAAAAAATTTAATCGAGGCCAAAATGTTGATCTGGACATCTCTAGTTGCTATGGTAAAATAAATCTAGCCAATGAATGAATTAGTACATTATTGTCGTCTGACCTGGCCTTTGTGGTGCTGCTCAGCGTAGCGTTTGCTCCTCTCCAGATAAAAATGTCCAGTCCGGTGTCCAGTAGAAAAACATAGCTGCCAAATAGAGAAAAATGAAATGTAAGGAATACATATTTTGGAGAAGTATACGTAAAATAAAGGTGTGAATGAGAACAAAGTAATTGTTCAGTTGAGTTAGTGTCAGAGTCACCGTGGATCAAGGGAGCAGGATTTCACAGGGACAGACTCAAGTCGGATGTTTTTCTTGCCATAAACTCTGTATAGCCTGATAAAACACGCACCTTTTGAAAACACATGAAAAGGCTGAGACATCCATGAAATGATAGTCTAATATACCTGACAGGATAGTGTGTGTCCTCGACCGTGTAGAATCCACTGGCAGTGCCTCCTTCGATGTATGAGATCTCATTGTTGAATACCTGCACAACAAACTGTATTTATATAGCACTTTTCATGCACGGGCAATTGGCAAGCACAAAGTGCTGTACAAAACAAAACAAACAAAAATAACAATAGAAGAGAAGAAAACACACATTCACACACACACATATTTTATCACATACATACATACATATATACAAACCCTGTTTCCATATGAGTTGGGAAATTGTGTTAGATGTAAATATAAACGGAATACAATGATTTGCAAATCCTTTTCAACCCATATTCAATTGAATGCACTACAAAGACAACATATTTGATGTTCAAACTCAAACATTACTTTTTTTTTTTGCAAATAATTATTAACTTAGAATTTCATGGCTGCAACACGTGACAAAGTAGTTGGGAAAGGGCATGTTCACCACTGTGTTACATGGCCTTTCCTTTTAACAACACTCAGTAAACGTTTGGGAACTGAGGAGACACATTTTTTTAAGCTTCTCAGGTGGAATTCTTTCCCATTCTTGCTTGATGTACAGCTTAAGTTGTTCAACAGTCCGGAGTCGCCGTTGTGCTATTTTAGGCTTCATAATGCGCCACACATTTTCAATGGGAGACAGGTCTGGACTACAGGCAGGCCAGTCTAGTACCCGCACTCTTTTACTATGAAGCCATGTTGATGTAACACGTGGCTTGGCATTGTCTTCCTGAAATAAGCAGGGTGTCCATGGTAACGTTGCTTGGCTGGCAACATATGTTGCTCCAAAACCTGTATGTACCTTTCAGCATTAATGGCGCCTTCACAGATGTGTAAGTTACCCATGTCTTGGGCACTAACACACCCCCATACCATCACACATGCTGGCTTTTCAACTTTGCGCCGAGAACAATCCGGATGGTTCTTTTCCTCTTTGGTCCGGAGGACACGACGTCCACAGTTTCCAAAAACAATTTGAAATGTGGACTCGTCAGACCACAGAACACTTTTCCACTTTGTATCAGTCCATCTTAGATGAGCTCAGGCCCAGCGAAGCCGACGGCATTTCTGGGTGTTGTTGATAAACGGTTTTCGCCTTGCATAGGAGAGTTTTAACTTGCACTTACAGATGTAGCGACCAACTGTAGTTACTGACAGTGGGTTTCTGAAGTGTTCCTGAGCCCATGTGGTGATATCCTTTACACACTGATGTCGCTTGTTGATGCAGTACAGCCTGGGGGATCGAAGGTCACAGGCTTAGCTGCTTACGTGCAGTGATTTCTCCAGATTCTCTGAACCCTTTGATATTACAGACCGTAGATGGTGAAATCCCTAAATTCCTTGCAATAGCTGGTTGAGAAAGGTTTTTCTTAAACATTTTTCTTAAACATTTCTTGACAAAGTGGTGACCCTTGCCCCATCCTTGTTTCTGAATGACTGAGCATTTCATAGAATCTACTTTTATACCCAATCATGGCACCCACCTGTTCCCAATTAGCCTGTTCACCTGTGGGATGTTCCAAATAAGTGTTTGATGAGCATTCCTCAACTTTATCAGTATTTATTGCCACCTTTCCCAACTTCTTTGTCACGTGTTGCTGGCATCAAATTCTAAAGTTAATGATTATTTAGAAAAAAAAAAAAGTTTATCAGTTTGAACATCAAATATGTTGTCTTTGTAGCATATTCAACTGAATATGGGTTGAAAATGATTTGCAAATCATTGTATTCCGTTTATATTTACATCCAACACAATTTCCCAACTCATATGGAAACGGGGTTTGTGTGTGTGTGTGTGTGTGTGTATATATATATATATATATATATATATATATATATATATATATATATATATATATATATATATATATATATACACACACACACACACACACACACATTTTATATATATATATATATATATATATATATATATATATATATATATATACATACAGCACAAAACATGACAAAACAATGTAAAAATGTAAATATAAATAATAAAATAATAAGACAGAATATTTGTGAAAAGCCTGTGGTGTGTCTTTAGCCTTTTTTCTTTTTCTTTTTTTAATTAAATTATTATTATTTTTTTTTTAAAGTTCAACGCTCTCTGCAGTCCTGAGGCTCTCTGGCAAGCTGTTCCATAGGTGGGGCCATAGTGGCTAAATGCCGCCTCACCGTGGGTCTTTCTTCTGGTATTCGGTAAAGCTAAAAGGCCAGTGCCAGAGGACCTCAAGATCCGTGAGGGTTGATCCAGTAAAAGCAGGTCAGATAGATAAGAAAAGTTAAAGTACCAATGATTGTCACACACACGCTAGGTGTGGCGAAATTATTGTCGCCAATAATTGGCGCAAGGCCATTAAGACATTTAAAAAGTAATAATATAAATTTTAAAATCGACCCTAAAGCGGACGGGGAGCCAATACAGCGACTTTAAAACTGGTGTAATGTGCTCCCGCCCTCTGGTCCTCGTCATCACGTGTGCAGCTGAGTTTTGTAATAATTGTAGACTTCTGATATTCTTTTTGGGAAAGCCAAAGAGCAGGGCAATACAATAGTCTAAACGACAGGAAATAAAAGCATGCATTAGCCAGCACCTCCGTGTTGGCCTGAGAGAGAAACGGGCGGACTCTGGCTATGTTCTTAAGAAGATACTGTCGGAGGCAGATATTTACATATATCCGAATTTAAGTTGTACTTCTTTCATTTCTTAGTCATATTTGAAAACAGCTCGTGTTTTCCATTTCTTCTCTTGATGCTCTGTCAGCAAGTATACTGTGTGTGTTAACCTTGAGTTCTTTGGAATGTGTTTTGACTAGCATTCGTTTTGTCTACAGAGATGGGACGAGAGAGAGGGTGGTGGGATCGGGAAGACAGACCATTTTGGGAGGCGCGTTAGAATGTTCTAGGGTTAGACTGGTCTCAAAATGTATATTGGCAAAGCTTTGAAAATATACAACAAAATACCTATTCTGTCTCTGGTGGTTTTTCAACTCAGCTTTAAGTGTCGTAAAGAGCTTGGGAGCGAATTGTGACTTGAATTCCCTGGGAGGAACAACTGGTCCAAAACGCAACAATTTGGGGGCTCGTCCAGGATCCTTTCCTCTTCTTGTGGTAGGGTTTGCATTTACCGCCAGTCTTGCGGTGCTTATGCCAGTTGTCCCTAGAAATACCCATTCTCAGGCGCCGGCTAGAAAGAGGGGCGTATTTTAGAAGTGTTGTACTAGTGATAAAGATCTTTTTAGAAGATCTGAAGGGGGAATTGTCGGAGGCAGATATTTACATATATCCGAATTTAAGTTGTACTTCTTTCATTTCTTAGTCATATTTGAAAACAGCTCGTGTTTTCCATTTCTTCTCTTGATGCTCTGTCAGCAAGTATACTGTGTGTGTTAACCTTGAGTTATTTGGAATGTGTTTTGACTAGCATTTGTTTTGTCTACAGAGATGGGACGAGAGAGAGGGTGGTGGGATCGGGAAGACAGACCATTTTGGGAGGCGCGATAGAATGTTCTAGGGTTAGACTGGTCTCAAAATGTATATTGGCAAAGCTTTGAAAATATACAACAAAATACCTATTCTGTCTCTGGTGGTTTTTCAACTCAGCTTTAAGTGTCGTAAAGAGCTTGGGAGCGAATTGTGACTTGAATTCCCTGGGAGGAACAACTGGTCCAAAACGCAACAATTTGGGGGCTCGTCCGGGATCCTTTCCTCTTCTTGTGGTAGGGTTTGCGTTTACCGCCAGTCTTGCGGCGCTTATGCCAGTTGTCCCTAGAAATACCCATTCTCAGGCGCCGGCTAGAAAGAGGGGCGTATTTTAGAAGTGTTGTACTAGTGATAAAGATCTTTTTAGAAGATCTGAAGGGGGAATTGTCGGAGGCAGATATTTACATATATCCGAATTTAAGTTGTACTTCTTTCATTTCTTAGTCATATTTGAAAACAGCTCGTGTTTTCCATTTCTTCTCTTGATGCTCTGTCAGCAAGTATACTGTGTGTGTTAACCTTGAGTTCTTTGGAATGTGTTTTGACTAGCATTTGTTTTGTCTACAGAGATGGGACGAGAGAGAGGGTGGTGGGATCGGAAAGACAGACCATTTTGGGAGGCGCGATAGAATGTTCTAGGGTTAGACTGGTCTCAAAATGTATATTGGCAAAGCTTTGAAAATATACAACAAAATACCTATTCTGTCTCTGGTGGTTTTTCAACTCAGCTTTAAGTGTCGTAAAGAGCTTGGGAGCGAATTGTGACTTGAATTCCCTGGGAGGAACAACTGGTCCAAAACGCAACAATTTGGGGGCTCGTCCGGGATCCTTTCTTCTTCTTGTGGTAGGGTTTGCGTTTACCGCCAGTCTTGCGGCGCTTATGCCAGTTGTCCCTAGAAATACCCATTCTCAGGCGCCGGCTAGAAAGAGGGGCGTATTTTAGAAGTGTTGTACTAGTGATAAAGATCTTTTTAGAAGATCTGAAGGGGGAATTGTCGGAGGCAGATATTTACATATATCCGAATTTAAGTTGTACTTCTTTCATTTCTTAGTCATATTTGAAAACAGCTCGTGTTTTCCATTTCTTCTCTTGATGCTCTGTCAGCAAGTATACTGTGTGTGTTAACCTTGAGTTCTTTGGAATGTGTTTTGACTAGCATTTGTTTTGTCTACAGAGATGGGACGAGAGAGAGGGTGGTGGGATCGGGAAGACAGACCATTTTGGGAGGCGCGATAGAATGTTCTAGGGTTAGACTGGTCTCAAAATGTATATTGGCAAAGCTTTGAAAATATACAACAAAATACCTATTCTGTCTCTGGTGGTTTTTCAACTCAGCTTTAAGTGTCGTAAAGAGCTTGGGAGCGAATTGTGACTTGAATTCCCTGGGAGGAACAACTGGTCCAAAACGCAACAATACAGACCTAGGTTAAAAGGTCATCTAGTCTTTTATAACAAGAAGAGTTGACATGTGCTGTACACAGCAAGATGATGTTTATACGTACGGCACTAAACTCCTCGCTTTCATCTCCCATCTCTTCCCTTATAGTCCTGCACTCTGCTCCAAGAAGATTCCTGAGGTTGACGGCATGGATGGCAGCGCCGGCCTTTTTGTCCAGCGTGGCTTCCTGGCCAATCCAGTAGAAGATCTGCCAGGTCAGCGCTCCATTGTCATCCAAATATGTCTACAACGGCAAGGAGAGAGACTTGCAGGTGTGTACCGAGCACAGACACATCTCTATGAGTGATGGTTACCTTGAGGACAATGTAGCAGTCTGCCTCGTAAAACTTGCTATGGAAAGTTTCATCCACTTGCATAGGAACAAAATTCTCTATTTGCCACACGCTCACGCCTGGCAACTGGAGGAGAAGGGGAAAGAGACATGCTGACTAAGCACTTGCTAACAGGGAGAATTACTCTAAGAGGTGTAAGGGAGCAACATTACCTGGCCCGCATCGTCCATAAAGAACTCAGAATAGTCCAGTTGAGGCTTCTCCAGACCCTGATCCCATCGCCTTACTTTAAGAACTCCATATTTCAAATCTCCATTTTCCTGTGGAATGTTCACATCAAGGTATTTATTATGGGTGCTAAAAAAAAAACCAATTCACATCCAATCACGGTTTTAATTTATCCGGGTTCTAAATCGATTCATAATTTTTGAAAATAGTTAAAAATACATTTTTGGATTAAAATCACAACTATTATTGATAGTATTGATACTGTTGCTCTTATATATTTGTATAGTATTCGTTAAGGATGTCCGATAATATCGGACCGCCGATATTATCGGCCGATAAATGCTTTAAAAAGTAATACCGGAAATTATCGGTATCGGTTTCAAGATTATCGGTATCGGTTTCCAAAAGTAAAATTTGTGACTTTCTAAAACGCCGCTGTGCACACGGACGTAGGGAGAAGTACAGAGCGCCAATTAATCCTTGAAGGCGCTGCTTTTGCGTACTGGCCCAGTCACATAATATCTACGGCTTGACACACGCACTAGCGAATGCAAGCATACTTGATCAACAGCCATACAGGTCACACTGAGGGTGGCCGTATAAACAACTTTAACACTGTTACAAATATGCGGCCACACTGTGAACCCACACCAAACAAGAATGACAAACACATTTCGGGAGAACGTCCGCACCGTAACACAACATAAACAGAACAAATACCCAGAACCCCTTGCAGCACTAACTCTTCCAGAACGCTACAATATACACCCCCCGCCCCGCCCACTTCAACCTCCTCATGCTCTCTCAGGGAGAGCATGTCCCAAATTCCAAGCTGCTGTTTTGAGACATGTTAAAAAAAATAATGCGCTTTGTGACTTCAATAATAAATATGGCAGTGCCATGTTGGCATTTTTTTTCCCATAACTTGAGTTGATTTATTTTTGGAAAACCTTGTTACATTGTTTAATGCAGGGGTGCTCACACTTTTTCTGCAGGCGAGCTACTTTTCAATTGATCAAGTCGTGGGGATCTACCTCATTCATATATATAATTTATATTTACTTATTTATGAAATATATGTTTTTGTTAACAAGTTAAAGGTGTTTAATGATAATGCAAGCATGTTTAACACAAATAGTTAATATTGTTAAAAAATTAAAGGTGTTTAATGATAATACACGCATGTTTAACACATAGTTAATATTGTTAACAAGTTAAAGGTGTTTAATGATAATACACGCATGTTTAACACATAGTTAATATTGTTAACAAGTTAAAGGTGTTTAAAGATAATACAAGCATGTTTAACACATATAGTTAATATTGTTAACAAGTTAAAGGTGTTTAAAGATAAAACAAGCATGTTTAACACATATAGTTAATATTGTTAATAAGTTAAAGGTGTTTAAAGATAATACAAGCATGTTTAACACATATAGATTCCTTTCTTTCATGGAGACACGAATATAAGTTGGTGTATTACCTGATTCTGATGACTTGCATTGATTGGAATCAGACAGTGGTGCTGATAACGTCCGCATTTTCGAATGGAAGAGAAAAAAAGTCCTCCTTTCTGTCCAATACCACATGAAAGTGGTTGGTTTTTGGCATCTTATTTGTCCAGCTTCCGTACTCCTTTGTATACACTTTACAAGAAATACATTGTCGGCAAACTCCGTAGCTTGCTAGCTTGAGACTCTTATTTTGTTAGCGCAACTGTGCCACTGTGCAGTCGGTCTTTGGAGTTTTGACGACAGGTACGGTGCCAGAGTCTGTTGAAATAAAGTGTTTCTCGCCTTCCAGTCGGTAATTTTATTGAGCTGGCAGCAGCCAGCGTCATCTCAGAAGACCCTCGGGTGCCGTGAATGTCAATTAAGTGACGAAAGTGACGTCATAGTGAAGATTTATGATCGCTCATTTTTAGAACTATTTTTTTAATGCCTGGCTGGTGATCGACTGACACACCCTCCGAGATCGACCGGTAGCTCGCGATCGACGTAATGAGCACCCCTGGTTTAATGCATCCAGCGGGGCATCACAACAAAATTAGGCATAATAATGTGTTAATTCCACGACTGTATATATTGGTATCGGTTGATATCGGAATCGGTAATTAAGAGTTGGACAATATTGGAATATCGGCAAAAAAGCCATTATCGGACATCTCTATTTGAATTATTATTACATTAGTGCTTAAATTGGTTTCAAAATAATGCTGACAATTTGTTGCAATGCACAATTTGTTATCATCCCAGGCCTCTTGAATACCACTTCTCATTTCCTGTTCAAACATAACTCAGTTACTCACCTCCATGTTCTTCTTTTCCTGTGCAACATCACTCATGCCCTTCAACACCTGCTGGGCCTGATCATCCTGAGAGCAGTCCTTTCTCCTTCTTAGCCTCATCTTTCTCGCCAGGGGATCTCTGGGGCTGGCCCCTGCACACACAAGTACGAACAAACCCACGGAACGTTGCAGTGAGTGCATAGTGGGCTGTGAATGTGTCAAACTAAAGTGCATTTGTGTAGAAGCCCTCGCCTCCTCCAGCAGCGGCGACAGTGGCAGGCGAGGCCCCAGCTAGTCGCAACTGGTTTGGCAGGGAGAAGTCAATGTTGTACCACTCTGCTGCTCGGTCTACTGGTTTTGGAGGCATCACCAGGTTGGGGTTCTCACGCACATCCAGAATCTACAAAGACACAAGAAATATTAGTGCTGTCAAACTTAAAAAAAAAAAAAGTGATTAATTAATTACGAATCAAAATTAATTAATCTATATTTTTAATCCCACCTAAAAATGTTTTTTTATTTTATTTATTTATTTTTAAAGCCCTTGACTTTTTTCATTTAAATGTGTTGCATTATTGTGGCGGATCTAAATATTAATAACCAAAAAAAGTGGCTTCATGAAGCAATTGTTTAACAGAATTGAAGAGAATGCAGCCTTAGCCATTTATTGAAATAAAATATCAGGTCCATATAAAATTGCTGAAGTTATCAACATAAAAAAAATTGTAAAAAAAAACGTTCTGAGAAATACACGAGCACATATTGAACATTGAAATTGATGCTTTTTTTCCTGCTTCAGATAATAGGAGAACAATTAAACACAAACATCAATCACAGTGCTGCAAGTTAAAGTAGAACATCAAAAATATAATTGTTCATCATATTGTTGCGTCTGACCAGTCTTCCTCTCAGGGAATACAAGTCACTGGTCAATCCCAATTTCTTTCAGATGACATATATGCAGAGTAAGAAGGACCATCAAGACAGAATAGGAATATTATCAAGTTTTACTAAAGCTTTAGTAGACCAGTCCTACAGTCCGTTAATAGCGGCATCTAGAAGCGGTCTGAAAGCCAAATGGAAAGAGACAACTTATTGAATACGAAAACAGCCTCCACCCTGCCCAGAAAGGAATACCGTATTTTCCGCACTATAAGGCGCACCTAAAAACCACAAATTTTCTCAAAAGCTGACAGTGCGCCTTATAACCCGGTGCGCTTTATATATGGATAAATATTAAGATTCATTTTCATAAAGTTTCGGTCTCGCAACTTCGGTAAACAGCCGCCATCTTTTTTCCCGGTAGAACAGGAAGCGCTTCTTCTTCTACGCAAGCAACCGCCAAGGTAAGCACCCGCCCCCATAGAACAGGAAGCGCTTCTTCTTCTACTGTAAGCAACCACCCGCCCGCGTAGAAGAAGAAAAAGCGCGCGGATATACCGTACGTTTCATTTCCTTTGTGTGTTTACATCTGTAAAGACCACAAAATGGCTCCTACCAAGTGACAGGGATCCGGTTCATGAAAAGACGCAATCTCTCCATCCGCACACGGATTACTATTTCACAGCAACTGATATTCCTGTGAACCGCACTGTGGATACAACGGGAGCACGTACGGTGAATATTCGCACCACAGGGAATGAGAAGTCATCCTTCACTGTGGTTCTAGCTTGCCATGCTAATGGCCAGAAACTTCCACCCATGGTGATATTCAAAAGGAAGACCTTGCCAAAAGAGACCTTTCCAGCCGGCGTCATCATAAAAGCTAACTCGAAGGGATGGATGAAGAAAAGATGAGCGAGTGGTTAAGGTAAGTTTAAGTTTACGCGAAGAGGCCGGGTGGCTTTTTTCAGCAGCTCCGTCCATGTTGATATACGATTCCATGACTGTTTTTTTGACATTCCTTTAGCGCAGTTAGATGCGGCTTACAACACGGGGCGGCTTATGGGTGGACAAAGTTTTGAAATATGCCGTTCATTGAAGGCGCGGCTTATAACCCAGGGCGCCTTATGGTGCGGAAAATACGGTACAGCCTCATTGTTCTAATACTGATAAGGTAAAAAGGGAGTATGCTATACTCCCACATTCCAACCCTTTCAAGTTAAAGCACAGAGTTTACTTGCGGACATAACATACAAGCAAAAAGAGTACACATGGGAAAATATGAGCTGCTTTAAACATGACTATGAATAAAGAAAGAACTCTTCAAAATATATGCATTCTCCACAATGGCTAAGAAGGACAAACAGGCTATGCTGACATCATGTCTCTTATTTCTTCTTCATAGGCTTTAAGTCCTAAAAATGCTGATATAGAGTGCTCATGAGCGGGGTGTTCTTCAGTTCAGTTAGGTGAAGAGCTAATTGTATGTCTTGCTGAACATATTTGCTGCTGACGTTAGCTGAGGCTGCAACGCGACTGCGCAGTTAAACTGCTTAGGTGGTAAACAAACACCTTGTAACAACGCATTATGTAATAATTCATACATTTTCATCTCATGATAACGCCACATTTTGTAATTATCGGTCGCATTTTATTACCATTCTAGAATGCATTTTGTACTAACTTCTTATATATTGCAAAAGTTATTAAAAAATGCGTTGCTGCACTTTTTTATACAAATAAAATGTAACAATTTAGTGCATCATGTAATAAACAATTGAAATGGATGCCTTGATTATAAAAACTGTCACAGCAACAATTATTTGTTATACAGTAACGGTTAAAAAAATATGAAACGCTAAATATGGCTGCAATTAATCAATCCCAATCAACGCAATCATTTGACACACATATGAAAGATATAAGGTACTGCAGTGCTTGAGTATAAGCCGCTACTTTTGTCTTATGCTTTGAACCTTGGGGCTAATAAAACAATGAGGCTAATTTATGGATTTTTCATTGCAAACGGCCATAATGTTTTCAAATAACACCAACAGACACTGAAAGGGTTTGTTACTGTTTGAAATCCCGTTTTGTCTATTTGTCCGTAGCGTTTCTTTTTGAAAGGTTTCTTAAATCATCACTCCAAGCAACGTTGGTAAGTTTTACAATATAACTAAAACAATTCCTTCATAATTAACCCCCCCCCCAATGTGTGATGGCTGTAGGAGTGTTTTCATGCATATTTATTTGTATGTGCCAGCGTGATGTAATCAAGATAGCGTGGCTAGCATTAGTGTATATAAGTGTCTGTGTTAGCATTATTAATTCACAATGGCATTCTTTATGTATTGGTTCAGTTTTGTAAATGCACCAAAACATGACTGTGGGGTTATCGAGTCTGTTTAGCTGATTGGAGAGCTAACTTCTGCAGCTAGTGGGTCCATGGCGATGACTTCTGTTTTGTTTGATCAGCTGTGTGATAGGTACCGTTTGTAAACAATTAAGGTATGTAAATAAACATTTACAAAAACCTTTCACAACGGTATATATCTGTGGCGAATATACAGTGGGGTAAAAAAGTATTTAGTCAGCCACCAATTGTGCAAGTTCTCCCACTTAAAATGATGACAGAGGTCTGTGATTTTCATCACAGGTACACTTCAACTGTGAGAGACAGAATGTGAAAAAAAATCCAGGAATTCACATTGTAGGAATTTTAAATAATTTATTTGTAAATTATGGTGGAAAATAAGTATTTGGTCAATAACAAAAATTCAACTCAATACTTTGTAATATAACCTTTGTTGGCAATAACAGAGGTCAAACGATTACTATAGTTCTTTACAAGGTTTGCACACACAGTAGCTGGTATTTTTGCCCATTCCTCCAGGCAGATCTTCTCGAGAGCAGTGATGTTTTGGGGCTGTCGCCGAGCAACACGGACTTTCAACTCCCTCCACAGATTTTCTATGGAGTTGAGGTCTGGAGACTGGCTAGGCCACTCCAGGACTTTCAAATGCTTCTTACGGAGCCACTCCTTCGTTGCCCGGGCGGTGTGTTTGGGGCGGTATAGCTCGGTTGGTAGAGCGGCCGTGCCAGCAACTTGAGGGTTGCAGGTTCGATCCCCGCTTCCGCCATCCTAGTCACTGCCGTTGTGTCCTTGGGCAAGACACTTTACCCACCTGCTCCCAGTGCCACCCACACTGGTTTAAATGTAACTTAGATATTGGGTTTCACAATGTAAAGCGCTTTGAGTCACTTGAGAAAAAGCGCTATATAAATGTAATTCACTTCACTTCACTTCACTTCACTTCATTGTCATGCTGGAAGACCCAGCCACGTTTCATCTTCAAAGCTCTCTCTGATGGAAGGAAGTTTTGGCTCAAAATCTCACGATACATGGCCCCATTCATTCTTTCCTTAACACGGATCAGTCGGCCTGTCCCCTTAGCAGAAAAACAGCCCCAAAGCATGATGTTTCCACCCCCATGCTTCACAGTAGGTGTGGTGTTCTTGGGATGCAACTCAGTATTCTTCTTCCTCCAAACACGACGAGTTGAGTTTATACCAAAAAGTTCTATTTTGGTTTTATCTGACCACATGACATTCTCCCAATCCTCTGCTGTATCATCCATGTGCTCTCTGGCAAACTTCACACGGGCCTGGACATGCACTGGCTTAAGCAGGGGGACACATCTGGCACTGCAGGATTTGATTCCCTGTCGGCGTAGTGTGTTACTGATGGTAACCTTTGTTACTTTGGTCCCAGCTCTCTGCAGGTCATTCACCAGGTCCCCCCGTGTGGTTCTGGGATTTTTGCTCACCGTTCTCATGATCATTTTGACCCCACGGGATGAGATCTTGCGTGGAGTCCCAGATTGAGGGAGATTATCAGTGGTTTTGTATGTCTTCCATTTTCTGATAATTGCTCCCACAGTTGATTTTTTCACACCATTGCCTATTGTAGATTCACTGTTCACAGTCTGGTGCAGGTCTACAATTATTTTCCTGGTGTCCTTCGACAGCTCTTTGGTCTTGGCCATAGTGGAGTTTGGAGTCTGACTGTTTGAGGCTGTGGACAGGTGTCTTTTATACAGATAACAAGTTCAAACAGGTGCCATTAATACAGGTAACGAGAGGAGGACAGAAGAGATTCTTAAAGAAGAAGTTACAGGTCTGTGAGAGCCAGAGATCTTCCTTGTTTGAAGTGACCAAATACTTATTTTCCACCATAATTTACAAATAAATTCTTTAAAATTCCTACAATGTGAATTCCTGGATTTTTTTTCACATTCTGTCTCTCACAGTTGAAGTGTATCTATGATGAAAATTACAGACCTCTGTCATAATTTTAAGTGGGAGAACTTGCACAATCGGTGGCTGACTAAATACTTTTTTGCCCCACTGTAGGTATGTAAAAAAATAAATAAATAATTCTAAAATTTGATGGATGCGACTAAAATACAGGTGCGCTTTACAGCCCAGAAAATACGGTATTCTCCTCGTGAGCTATGCATTATACCTCTAAGTCGGTCAGGAAATGAATGGCCTCTGGCAGTGTCACTAGGCGGTTTTTGTTCAGCACTAGCTTCTTCAGGTTGCCACACCTACAAAACAGAACAAAACGCAAATACTTGGTTAATATAAACGTGTCGCGATTAAGTGGCGTGTGTACCGCATTAACATACCAACATAGGTCGGTTATAACTACTTACCTACAGAGTCCCTCAGGGATGAGTTCCAGGTTGTTGTTGGCAGCCATAAACTCAACGAGATTGGATAGTTTGCCCACACCAGGTGGCACCCCGTCAAAGTCCAGTTTGTTGGAGTTCACATACAGCTTTTTCAGTTTTGGCAGTTTACAGATCGCCGACTGGATGAAAAACGATAAAAGCAATTTGTACTTGTTATTTGAGCTATAAGATGAAATGGGTTTTATTTTTAGGTCATGCTTTACAGGCAATGAGGTGAGCTGGTTCCGGCTAAGGTTGAGTGTCTCAAGTTGGGTCCACTGGTCAATGCACAGCGACAGTTCTGAGATCTGATTACTACTCAGGTTGAGTCTTTTCAAATTTCCCAGTGTGTAGAGGCACTCAGGCACCCGAGTCAGGTCATTACAGGACAGGTCAACATCTGTAGGGAGGGACACCGAAGGAAGGTTAGTGGCTAGAACACAAAATCCGAAGCTTTTCCACATTTAAGTGCGCTACCTGCCAACTGCAGGAGACCCTCCAGGCTTGTGGGCATGTTGCTCTGTGTTCTCTGGGTATTCCTCAGGTGGAGAGTTTGTAGCGCCACCATGGCAGGCAACTGGCTGCTCACACGCAGGAATAATCACAAGGAATTGTTTTACAATGGAACTAATAGGCATGGCGCTGTATAAGTGGGTGCAATACATGCATAACGTCATGCGTTATAAGTCTGTTTCCCTATTCCCTTTTGCAAAGGAGTGAGGATTTAATGATGTATACATGCTTCTATACATTTCAGAAATAGACCACAGGGCTTTAAAAAGTGACGTAGTAAACGGTTTTATGGACATTTGAATAGCTGATTTATGCGCCTGAATGAAAGACTTTGTCCTGAAGTCTAGTTCTTTTCTTTAACAATTCCAAACATGGTGCGACCATGTTGTATCATTAACTGCCACAATCGTTCACACAAGAAAACAATTTGGAGAGATTTTTCTCATTTCCAGCATGGAAGCAAAGCCAAGGAAATCGGTTTAGTGAGCTAAAAAAAAAAGAAGAAGGGACTACTAAAGATCACTTTTAATTAGGGATGATGTTTGATAAGAAATTATTGAGTTCGAGCCCATTATCGAATCCTCTTATCGAACCGATTCCGTATCGATTCTCTTATTGAATCCAGATAGGTTGTTGTATATGGAAAAAAACACAATATTTGGTTTAACAAAAGCTCACTTTTATTTTATAAGAAAAAATAAAATTAAATAAATAAATAAATAAATAAATATTGACTGTTACCCCCCTAAAAAAAAAAAAAAAAATATATATATATATATATATATATATATATATATATATATTGACTGTTGTTACCCAAAGTATATTAAGTGGGATTTTTCAGAAAAACAAATATATACAGTAACATACCTGCCAACTTTTGAAATCAGAAAAACCTAGTAGCCAGGGTCCAGACGCAAAATGATTGATTGCATTCAGACAGGTTAAAATGTTGCTAAAACCATCACTTTTCTATCAGTCACAGTGACTTTTCAAAACAAAAATATTACAGCAAAAATCATATGGGTTGATTGACATGTTTATTCTGTAAGCTAACTTCAATAGTTTGAAATTATTTTGACAGTTAATGCCAGTTATCCTGTCAACCTTTCACAAGACTTCAATTTGTTAATTGAAAGTATAAACAGTATAAACACTTTTTACAGTAAACAAATGGTAAAACAGTACTAAACAATTCCATAAAAAAAAAAATTGGTGTCATTATTAACTTTCTGTCCAAGCTTGTATAATCTACTGCCTTGTTCAATTGTAAAAAATATTCTGTGCCTAAAATTCACATTTCTATCACAATTATCATACTGTAAACATGGTAAGCTAACTTCATTAAAATTAATAGTCCTGTCAATAGCATGGAATTACAATTCAAATGTAGTTTTTTTGTAAGCCTTTCAAAAGAATTCAAAATATGAAAAATTAATGAAAATTAATTGAAGCCATCAGACACTTGAAAAGTGGCACATCACATCTCTAATGTAATCTTTTGAACTTTTCAACAGAAATAGCACTGCAAAAATATTAAGGACATACTTCTGTATTTTGGTAGTTATGCTGTCAACATTTAACAAGATTTCTTCAACTTGGACTTGAAAGCATAAATAGTATAAACACTTTTAACAGTATAACAGTACTAAACAATTCCAATAGATAACATTGGTGTCATTACCTTTTTGTGGCTAAAATCCAAATTTAGCAACGGCATTAGACTTGTGTTTTTTTTTTCCCAACGAGGTCTTTTACATCGCTAATTCCTCCGTGTCCGATCGAAAAATCTTGTCTGCACAAGGTGCAATTCGCGTAGTTTTCACCCTTTTTGGAACGGATAATTATTCCCGGATAGGCTTTTGAATATTCTTCACGGAATGACTGCAGTTTTCTTTTCGGTTTAAGACTCGTTTGCGATTTTTCTCCGGCTGATTCCATGATCGTTCGCTCGTTTGGAAACAATGGCAACAGGTGCCTGGTGCTTGGCAGCGGTGCTATAAATAGCCTCGCGCATGGCATTCGGAATGGCTCGATAGGAAGTTACGGGAAGCAGTGTCGATTGTCATTGTTGTTACGCGATTTCGTGAATAAAACTTAAAAAAAAAAAAAAAAAAATTAATTAATGAAAAACCGTATTTTTTATCACTGCAACCGTAACCCAGAATAGGTTGATGAAAACCGTACTAATTACGGGAAAACCGGAGTAGTTGGCAGGTATGCAGTAACACAAAAACAACCTGTCTCTGTGATCACTATAGGTGTATAAATAATAATGTAGTGTTAAATAAAATCAGTCCCTTGGGCACAAAACTGAACATAATACAGCTCTCCAAAAAGTGCACTTCTGCTGCTATTGGAACATACTAACTACACACACTATGATTCAATTAACATACAGAAATGTGATACACAATATGTAAATATTAGCTTCACACAAATACACAGTACTATCACCAAACAAATACTTCTGAGTGTTGAAACTATTTCGATGGTGGAAATACACGACTGGCAGCCATTTTAAGTCCTCAAAACATCCATTGAAACAGTGCACAAAAATCGTTTTT